>NW_024962335.1:2218189-2283827 GCF_019238085.1 Lagopus leucura | reverse complement strand
TTCTTTCTTTCTTTCTTTCTTTCTTTCTTTCTTTCTTTCTTTCTTTCAACAGCTCCATTTATTAGCAGGCTTTTGACTTTCAGAAAACTCAGCAGTTTTGTCAAGGTGTTTCCCATTCTCAGTGGACAGCTGATGTAATATTGCCATAATTAGATGCATGATCTCATAATCTGTTTCCCTCTATTGTTTCTGCTGAGGAAAATGCAGGTTTTTTTCTTAACTGCTTAAATAAAATACTTAAATAAAATTACTTAAGTATGGTGAAGCTGGAGAAGACCATGGTGTCACATAGGTAAAGAGATAGAGACACCATAGCCTTGGAAACAAGAAAGCACAGGATGGAGGGCCCTGTGTACCACCTCATTTCCTGAAGTCCTTGACGAGAGGTTTGTGTAATTCAGGTGTTGTTGGAGAACCTGCACTGCAAGAACATTTTTAGCTCCAGGGTTCCCTACCACTGTTGGTAGCAGGCGTGAAAATTTCTGTGTGAGACACATTGCTGAAAAGGGCTTTTTATTAACAGGCCTGTGGCTAATAACTTTGTCATGGTGGTAAGCCTTCTGTGAACTCCAGACAAGGCACAGCAATGTCAGTAGCATAACAAAGAGACAATTGGTAGGACTCAAGAGACCAGTGTTTACCACTGAGCTGCTTGCAAGTCATTTGAACTCTGTGCTTTTGCTTCTTTCTCTATGCAGTCTTGACAGTTATCTCCCTTGAAGGTGTTTTCAGATAGATTGGTAAAATCTGAGTTATTAACCATCACGTCTGTAAAACTGCAGGACATCACTGTGCCCTCCATCTACAGCTGTCAGCTCATGATCCTGCCCTGAGTTTCTGTCTTGTCTTTCCCAGTTCCCTGAGCCAAAAGTTACCATGGGCCACTGCCATTAAGACTATCATGCTAAAAGCCAAGGCACCCGTCTGGCTGCTTGGCTTTCTGTCTTCACGCTATTTTTACATTGATGGTGCTTTCTGATACGCCAGTCCTTCCACACTACTTCCATCAATGTAGCCATACTTGGGTATAACCGTGATGGCAAAGATCTTCTCAGTCCTTGTCATATTAACTGGATTTTGCTTCTGCAAGCAGTTAGTGCAATCTACAAAGAACCAAAGTCAAGAAGATCCAATCATAAGCTGGGTGGCACATCAATCACTTTCCCCAGAACATTCCGTGTTAAATAACACGAAGTGAAAATGCATCAGGGATCCAGCCTTCTGCTTACATAGCCCAGGGGAGCTTTACAGGAAGCTTGCAAAATTCAGTTTTCTCTCTTCTCTCAGATTCAGGATGTTTTAACAGATATTAAATGAGTATCTGAGAAAATACAAGCACAACCTGGAACTGCAGCTGTTTTAATTGTAGGAGCAACAAGCCATAAGATGTGTGCAGTGCTGCGAATATAAACATCTCAAATGTAACCCAGTATTACAACAGTTTTTAGGGCAACCTGTGTCAAGCAATAAGGGCTATACTTAAATATAGGTGCTAGATATGTACAGGGCCCACTCTGAAAGTAATACCTCTTATTTTGCTATGTTGGCCCACAAAATCAGAGCTGGATTTTGGTGACAGTATAGACTGACCCTTCTGACCAGTATTCTTTTACATTTTGTTGCTGTGTGAGAGATGGCAGCAGAGGGACAGCCTGACAGAATGGTAGATGACATGGAAGTGCACATGAAGCAAAGGTATGGCATTGAATATGACTGTGCAAAAAAAAAGGCACACCCATGGACATTTACTGACACTTGCTGAACATTTATGGAGACCAACCAAATGGATGTGAGCACAGTGAGGTGGTAGGTGGTGCATTTCAGCAGTGGGTTACCTTGATTGGTGCAGATTTTTAGGAGCGTAGCATGGAAGCTCTTGATCACTGCTGGCAAAAATGTGTAGCTAACGGTAGTGACTATGATGAAAAATAGTGTTTTGTATATGAGAATTTATTCCATCAAATAGTGCTATGGTGCTCTTTGTATCTGTTGTAGTTTCCATGGAAATAAATAGGAGGCACTACTTTCAATATGACCTATGTAGAAGGAAAACATCAGTGCTGAGAACTTTAATGGCTAAAATGTACTCTCACTTTGATTGCCTTCACCCTGGTCCAAATTGCTGTTAACAACTGAAATGCATTAAGGCTCCTTGGACCATGCCTTTTGCTTTAGCATCTCTTGAAGTCGAATTCCGCTTGTCTGCTAAGGTCCTGCTCTTTTCTGTGTAATTCCAGAGTTTGCTTGCACAGGATAGGCAAATTCTTTTTTGAATTTTTTTTGAGCGTGTTGCAAGTTTTCTGATCTTCAGCTTGTAGCTTCACATAGAATGTTAAAGAGCATTTGGAAAGGCTTTGTGGTACTAACCTTCTTCTCCCTCTGACGGAGCACAATGGCTAGATGCACTATCAGCCTGCTTGTGCTCAGTCACTGATCAGGAATGCAACACAAAAAGGCACACTGCCAAAATAATTGACGTACTCGAGTATGCTGAATTGTTTTTTTGATTGCTTAAGAAATACTTTTATGGCTGGACAAACAAAAGATAAAAACAACTGCTAATTTTAGAGTGCTTTTTCTGTTATTTGTTTAACATGAATTACAACACAAGTCAATAAAAATCCATTTCAATGTGACTATTTAAAAGGAACCTGATAACAAAAGGCAATCTTTGCCTGCCATTTATTTTATCTCCACTTTCCTCACACTTACTGATACTGA
Source organism: Lagopus leucura (assembly GCF_019238085.1). NCBI lineage: Eukaryota > Metazoa > Chordata > Aves > Galliformes > Phasianidae > Lagopus > Lagopus leucura. The sequence goes on along the minus strand of NW_024962335.1, from coordinate 2,281,106 downwards.
GCTGGTTTGATATAAACAAGCAGCAGTCATTGCAGGAAAGGAGCTAGTGATGGCTTCCCCAGTGTTGATACATTCTCTTTTAGACAATGCAAGAAGCAAGAAATAAGTTGATCCCTACTAGTTTTGACAGAATAACAAAAGAAAGTGGCAAAAAAGCAAGAAACAGAACTTTCTGACAACTCAAGCAGCTAAAGCTTGAGAAGTCGGTAATTAAGAAAACCAATAAGTGAATATATTGAGCTGGACTGATACAGAAGAGAATCTTGGTGAATCTGGTGTTATCATGAACAAGAGCACATCTGCCTGCCCTTCTAGAGAGCAAAGAGAGAAGAAATTAAACACTCTCTTAGTCACCCTTCAGCATGCGCTACAAAAATCTGTCCAAGCACAATGAAAATTAGCACAATCAGAAATAGATCTCTCTTTTTCCTGAAGAACACTTTCAAACAAAAGTATAAGCTTGTGGAAGTTTTTTGAAGAAAGGACTTCTTTGTTGCAATCAATGATTTTAGTATCTAAGCTGATGCAGTTTGATTCGTATTTGTGAAGAAAACGCTTAACTGCAAAATTGAGGGTTATATTAGGACAGCTTTATAGCCAATCACTGCAATTATTTCACTCACATTAAATCATCTGCTGCTTTTTTTTTTCTCTGTAACATTTTTACAGAGAATATCTTTGAAGCATTTATTATTCCTTAAAAAAAGCCCTGATGAAGAAGTAATGTGGCCAGGAGAATATGTATGTAATCAGGCTTCTGTTGGCTAGTATTGGCAAGATTTCACTTAATTTAAGCAACCTACAAGTAATCTTTTCCTTTTTTTCTTTTTTTTTTTTTTTCTACTTTGGATATGACGTTCACTCATAAGGCAAATCTGACTTGTGAGTAAACACAGGGCTTCTGTGCAGCCGAAAGCTGCAAAAAGTACACATTTTTCTATAATGTAAGGAATCAGTATTCATAATCTTTCATCTCTTAGACCCAGCCTAAAAGCTGAGTGTTTTCCAAGGCACTAGCTCACTTCCCCAGCCAGACCTAGGGTGTGCTGTTCTGGCCAAAAGAGCTCAGCATTCTAACACCCAATGGTACTGGTCACAACTGTTAATGCATTTCAGCATACTCTCTTTTATGCACAATACACTATCAGAATATAGGATACTGCTTTGTAGAGTTCTGCCAGTGGGAAAATGAGATATTATCGTGCCTTTCTCATCAAATTAGATCTCCCTTCAATTCTTCACCAAGCACCCTGCATCATTTCACAGCAATACATTGTATTATCTCAGTCAGAAGTTCATGTTTCCCGTGATCATTTTGGTACAAGCACTACAAAGAATGTGATAAATCTTTCCGAACCAGAAACCAAAAATAACTCACAACCAAGTAATCATAAAATGCATACATCTTATGCAAAAGTTCTGAAATGAGACAACTCAAGAGCTGTCCATGAACAAGTGAGGACCATTGTGCACATCCCTTCACTAAGGGCTGTGGCAGAGCGGAACACTGGTCGTCTCAGGATAACCACTGTCAGATTCTGGATCCTCCTCTAGTTCACTTTCTGCAACTAGGTGTTCTTGTTTGCAGTAGGAGCATAGTACCATCCTACATCAAAAATGTTATGCAGGGTCTATTTTCAAACCAGAGTGATTTATTAGACTGGATTCGGCACAATAATATGCACACTTGGTGGACATAGTGGAGTGGCAATGTCATCATTTCCAGAAGACCTTCAGTCCTTGCTATTCAAGATCGTCAGGATATAGAAAGGGATTTGGAGAACCATAGAATGGTTTGGGTTGGAAGAGACCTCCACCAGCTAGACAATCTTAAGGTAATTTAGTTCCAACCCCTCTGCTACAAACAGGTACACTTCTCCCTGCAATAGGTTGCTCACAGCCCCATCCAGCCTGGCCTTGAATGCCTCCAGGGAGGGGACATCCACAACCTCACAGGGCAACTTGTTCCAGTGTCTCGTCACTCTCACAGTAAATAATTTCTTCATAATATCTAATCTAAATCTACCCTACTCCAGTTGAAAGGCATTTTCCCTTGTCCTGTTGCTACATGTCCTTATAACAAGTCCCTTTACAGTTTTTCTGTAATCCCCCTTTGAGTACTGGAAGGCCACCATAAGGTCCTCCTAGAGCCTTCTCCAGACTGAACAGCACCAACTGTCCCAGCCTGGCCCTATAAGGGAGGTGCTCCAGTTCTCTGACCATCCCTGTGGCCCTCCTCTGGACCTGCTCCAACAGCTCCACGTCCTTCTGGTGTTGGGAGCCCCAGAACTGGACGCAGTACTTCAGGTGGTGTCTGATGACATCAGAGTAGAGAGATAGAATCACCTCCCTGCTTGTCTTGATGCAGCCCAGGATACTATTGGCCTTCTGGGTTGCAAGCGCACATCGCTGGCTCATGTTGAATCCTTCCTCAATCCACACTCCCAAACCCTTCTCCTTAGGGCTACTCTCAAGCCATTCTCTACCTTGTCTGTGTCTGTGCTTGGGATTGCCCTGACCCAGGTGCATGATCTTACACTTGGAAGTTCCTTTTAAAAGCAAAAATTGTGCATTTGTAGTTCCTTTTAAAATATTATCATATACAAACCCATCAACATTTGTTGACAACATATTTCACAAGAGAAAAAAGCGCTTTTCTATTTCAAATAGAATACTGTCGTGTACTTTATGCTAGTGTTATTTATACCAAGTCAATAGGAGAATAGTCAACATCCTCCTTATGAAAAAAAAAGTTATCGTAAAAAACAGGCATTGTTTAAGATTTCCATTTAAAAATAGCATATAACCTAACTCTTTATTTCAAAGTGTCAACAAACCATACATCTTTAATTAGATTTTCATTTATTTGCATTTAAGAAGAACAAAAACTTTTGAGATAGTGCTCTTTTCATTTGAAATTCTTGAAGCACTTCAAAAGACGAACTAGCCTGCTGCTTTGATATTGCTGCTACATTTCAGAGTATTATCATGAGCAAAGAACTCAAGCCCTAAGAACTTCCTTTTATTCTAAAACCAATGGCATAATCACTTTTTAAGCACATATATTCTGATTTTAATTGAGTGCTGCACAAAATCTTTCAGTATATACAGCAATAAAGTGGAAAACAAATCAAAATAAAATAGTAGACTTTGCGTATTTCTAAAATATACTGCATTATCCTGAAAGACATACAACAAGGAAAGTAATGTAGAAATGTATCAGTTTTCTCAAATCATTAAAGAAAAAAAAGTCACAGTAAATTCAGTTCATAGCACTGTAGTTTCTTTCTATTTAGTAGTATTGGACAATTTTCTATTTGTTTACTTCCTATGTTTTTTCTTATTCTTATATATTATGTTTTGGTGGGGACCAAATGTTGCACTCTGTTATTTTTACGGAGTTTTCTTTAAGGTCATCAGGGCAAAAATCAGGATACTCCATTTTCTAGACATTGATGTTCTCTACCTTATTTTATGAATAAAGCATACCATAAATATTTAACAAAATATTTATTTGACAAATTCAAACAAGATTTCCTCTAAATACCCTTGGAATACACATGCAGGGATTCATGTCTATTGATTCACTTGGGATGCCTGGACCCTCATAAACAACAAACGACCTTCTTAATTTTTATTGGTAAAATGGTAAAAACAAGAATTAGTGTCTCCGTTTTTCTCCTGGATGTAATGCTCTGTAGATTGCCAGTATTGTTGCTGCCATGTATGCTGATTCTTCCCTTTTGTTCCCATCTCCATCCAGAGCCTTGCAAGAAGGAAATCTTGAGCACAGAAACGTAATGGCATTGCAGGTCTGAGGAAGTCAGCCCATCTTGTCACCGCAAAGAAGTCTGAGTGTGCCTGGACCCCTCCTGCACTAAGGAGCACCCACTGACACTGGGCCCAGGGTCTTACCCGGGGTCTGTTCTTACGACCTAACAAGCTCTTCCTTGTATCATACTTAGAACTTATTTTTCACCATGCTGGAAGACATACAGAATTGATACATATAATATTATAAGTCTTTTCTTCTCACTGCTGTCTTCTGAATTCTCTTCAGCTTGTCCAGGTTTGTCTGCCTGCCAAAACTACTTAGAGTGTTTCAGATGAGCAGACGAGGAGGGCTTCCTTGTATCAAGCACAGCAAAATATTTGACACTCATCTTTTTTCCCATTTTCACCATTATCACTCAGCGATTCATAGTCTCAATCTTTTGTACTGCATTTTGTCAATTATTTCCCATTTCCTGTTTGAAAATAGGACTTAATTTCAGAGAAGTCATTCTTGACTAATGTGAATCTTCTGCTCCAGGGAGCAGAGTGGGGAGGAGAGTTTGGTACAGGATTTTTTAGGACCTCAGTAGGAAAGGCCTTACAAAAAATGGCATAATAAAATTTCTGATCCAATAAGAGAATAAAAAGAGAAAAATAGAGAATGAGTAAATTTTACATCTCTTCAAATGCTGGAAACCCCACTCAGCACAGGGAGACACCAGTTAGATTTTCCCTCTACAGTTCCTGTATGTGAAGGAGTTCCTTCTACCTCCTGTGCCCTTGTACCTTTTATTTTATGTGACAAAATCACGTGTCTTCCCTGGCAGCCTGGTCTGTCATCCCTGTCAGAACATCCACCAGGGTGCAGCAGTTTCCTTGCAGCAGGTTTCCTTACAGCTCATGCTTTTATCAGATCAGTTTAAGCCTAGAAGACTAGGTCCAGCAGAGCAGATATGGCCCATTCCAGGTTACTGGCACCTTAAACGTAACGTCTTCTGCAACAGGGAAGGATGCTCAGTTTTGCATTGTTGAATTCAGACTGTTTCTCTTTTTCTATCAAAATAATACTGCATATGTGCACCTAAGACCGTTTTTCATGCGCTGCCCTGACCTCCCATTAATTGGGCTCCTATTTATTCACTTAGGTGGGTAAGCATAACAGACCTGTGAAGCATATCCGAGGAAAGCGCTTGTCATCATCTTTATCTACAAAGCTTTTATCTCATAAAACACATACACAGGAGATTCATATAAACATATAAAATACTAAGAGTGAGATTGTCTTACTGTATAAATATAATAAATTAAAACATACATTTTCACCTGCAACATCAGCAACACCAAAAGACATTTATATGGATGCAGTATGCCCTAGAAAGGTGTGGATTGTGTAATTCAGAAAGAAAATTATTATTAAGTATAAAAGAGAATAGTGTAAGTAGGTTACATAGATATCCCTACATGTGTTTTCACAGTATAAGCATGAGTAATAGGTGTTGAAAATGAAAGAAAACACCTATCTTGTTACGGATGTATTTTATTCTCACTTTCTTCACAAGAACTATTTTCCAGAACAGAAAAATTCCTATGTTCAGTCTGTTTTTCACATACTTTTGCAAAGCCAAGGCCTTGGTTCTTTGTCTCATCCACACACCTATACATTGTCATTGCTTCATGACTGTAATGAAAGACTTAGCAGTAAAAGGGCTATTCTCTGCACCTGGATCTCTCTGACAAGCAATGGTAATGGCACAAGGAACCCTTTAGTCCAGTTGTGTAGAGCTGAATGATTAAATTATAGCTGAGAATCAGCTATTTCACTGCTCACCTGGCTTTGTATAGCTCTCAACCATAACACTCTTCAGGTGGTCATCTCCAGCTTTTTGTTAAAGAACTGAAAAAAGAAACACCAAAAGAAAGCACTTTTCTGTGTTTTTCAACAGTTAGCATATTTAACATATTAACATAACAGTTAACATCCAGTTAACATATTCACACTGTGATAGCACTGTGGTTGCCCCAGGTAGCAGCTGTCAAACACTTGGAAGGATTTTTATATTTAAGGATAGAATTTTTGCCTACATGGCCTTCACTCAAAAATAATTGAGCTGCTTCAGTGCTGACTGGCAGGATTTTTCTTTTTGCTCAGAAATGAGAAGTAGAAAATTACAGTCCAAAAGGTAACGAGTCAGAAAATCATTATTTGAATTCAGGTTTTGTAGCAGAAAACATTTTTCAACCTCAGTTAAAAAAAAAAAATAATAATCCCAAAGAACCGTACTGCCCATGCAGTAATGCAACCTATTAAAATTAAAAGCATAAGGGAGAAAAGCAGGAGAAGCAAGTAGGTTATTTGGAACTGAGATATATCTGTTGGTGCTAAGCACCAACGGGAGTGTTGCTAGTAGATGTTCTCAGCTGGAAAAAGAGAAAATGGAATGTAACACAAATTTTCTCTCTTCAGAACACAGCGATTCATGTCTCATTGTGGAGGCTTTCCACAAACAGCTTTAGCTCTATTTGAGCATGTAAGTATTCAATACAGAGGGAATGAAAGGGAATGTTTGGACAGGAGCTGTAACACAGACCACAAAGCAATTTTGGTGCTTAGCATTACACCTGAAATGGGATGCTAATATATTTGCTGTTGTGACTGTTATGTGGGATTCATAAGAAAGAGACAGCTTCATATAGACACGCAACTTTTAATAATAACATTCAGACAATAAAACAGCCATCACAATATCCATCCGAATGAATCTCAATCCTTTCACAGAAGGCAATGTGCTATGGTGATGATATTTAAGGAGTGTTGAAAGGGGACTGAATAAATGACACTTGTATATTTAGAAATTAAAGAAAAAGGAAACCATTTGTCCCTGAAGATTGATATTTCAACTTCAAGCACTGAGAACTAACATTAAACCTTTTACCGCACTCAAACCCTGCCACACACGTATAAGATTTTACAACTCAGTCAAGGCACTTCTGTTCTCTCATTGAATCAAGAAAGGGAAATGGAAACATATAGTTGATGAAAAGACAAAAAGAAGGTCCAAGGAAGCCACTGGGCTAAGTGGGTAGCAGTTGCTAAAATTTCCATTGCAGGCTCTTTTTTCAGCTTACAGAACTTACTCATAGAAAAACCCTCATCAAGCTCAATTGTGCCTGTTCCTCAGCCTGCATACAGAAGAGAAACATTTTAAGCAGTGCCTATTCGGGGCAGCAAAGTTTACTTTTCTCCAACTGTTCCAGGAACACTTTCAATCTTGACTACAGATACAAGGTTTATCAGCCTCAACAGGATGTATATATGTGACAAGCAAGAAGTCATACTCCTTCTTAATGCATTAAAGGCAGAAGTTGCAATGCTGCTGACAAGTGCTAGGTAACTCAGTACCTAACAGCACATGCTTACTCATCCATTTGCTTAGACAAATCTGCTGTGATACAGGCTGAAGAAGAATTCCATGGCCACTGAAAATGTATAAATGCAGGAAATTCAAGATTTTACATAAAAACTCTTCTTCAGTTCAAAAACTGTCATGACTTCTTTTCTAATTAGAATGATTTTCAACCATAACGGTAAAAGGGATAAATAAGCCTCAGGTAGCCACAGTATATTTGCTTCAAATATCTGACTCGCCATTTTCAAAGACAGAAATGAAAACTTTGCTTTTAGCCCGAATCCATCTATCCCCTTTTGTTTCTCATTTTCCATTCTGTTTCTTACAGATGTAAAGTAACACAAGGGTCACTTGAATTTCCTATAAAACTGCACAGCTTGGGTGAATATAATTATGGGAAGGCAAATGCATATAGGATAACTGCTTGCAGAAATCTCCTATTAAAGTTGATTTTTTTTTCCTCTTATGTACAGACCTCCTCTTATATACAGTCATTTCACTGTAGTCTAACTGGGGGGACCCTCACAGGTGGGAAGTGACAAGGACTTGAAGTTGTGTATCAGTACAAAGTTACCTGCATGACAATCTATTACTCCTTTGGAATGTTTCAAGCACTCATTGCAAAAGTGTCCAGTAAGCAAAAGTTTGCTATATTCCTTCAGTGCAGAGATTTTTCAAGTAATGCATTTCTTCCCTCTGTTCTGAGAGATCCCCGTTTGGACTTCCACAAGAATTTTGTGCCAGAGATTTTCTCTGCTTGTGTTATGTAAAAAAATCATCCCCATTCTTTATCACCTGTTAGAAACATGTAATTTTTTTCTGTTTTATGTTTTTGGGCTCTTCCATATCGTTTAAATGCAATTCTGAATCTTGTAAGCTTATGAACTTGTGTGTGACGTCTTTAGCTGATCCAGGTGATTTAGCCAGTATTATATCAGTAATAATATACATTACTATATAGAGAAGGAATATCTCTGTTTATAGAGAAGAAACATATAAAGGAGAGTACAGCATAATAATTCGTATAACATACAGAGTAACATTGGGATCGACAGGAGAAAATCTTGCTATGTCTGAGCATCACTGGAATGACTTTCTAGTAGAGCAACAGAAGCCTCTGCTTTCTCATTCAGAGAAGATATTAAGGGAAAGGAGAATGACTCTCAGAAAGGCTGTAAGGATAGCCTTATATTCTGTGGATAGCCAAGGTAACAGCATTTAGTGCAATGAGCAGATAATATGCTGAATTCTCTCTTTCTTATCACTTCCATGTCAATTCAAATACAGTCAGATCTTGATTACAACTGCAGTGAACCATAAATAGGTTTGAGACAATATGAAGCAGGCACGAGTGATTGTGATAAAAAAATGAGGCATGAAAGGCATTGCAGATGCTGGATTTCCAAACACACACACAAAAAAAAAGTAAAGAAAATAATTTAATCTGGGTTTTCCTCCATGACAAGGGTTTTTAAAATATCTGCTAGATTTTAGAAGTAATTGTGATCTGCAAGTATCATAGAACCATAGAATCATAGAAAGGCCTGAGTTGAAGAGGACCACCATGATCATCCAGTTCCAACCCCCTGCTATGTGCAGGGTCACCAACCAGCAGACCAGGCTGCCCAGAGCCACATCCAGCCTGGCCTTGAATGCCTCAAGGGATGGGGCATCCACAGCCTCCTTGGGCAACCTGTTCCAGTGCATCACCACCCTGTGTGAAAAACTTCCTCCTAATATCCAGTGTAAACCTCCCCATCTCAGTTTAAAACCATTCTGCCTTGTCCTATTACTACCCTTGTAAACAGCCATTCCCTCTCCTGTTTATATGCTCCCTTCAAGCACTGGAAGGCCACAATGAGGTCTCCCCAGACTCTTCTCTTCTCCAAGCTAAACAATCCCAGTTCCCTCAACCTTTCCTCATGGGAGGGGTGCTCCAGTCCTCTGATCATCTTAGTGGCCCTCCTCTGGACCCACTCCAAGAACTCATTTCCTTCTTGTACAGGCCTGGATGCAGTACTCCATATGGGGCCTCACAAGAGCCGAGCAGAGGGGGATGATCACCTCCTTCTCCCTGCTGGCTGCCTCTTTTTTAATGCAGCCCAGAACACAGTTGGCCTTCTGGGCTGCAAGCGCACACTGCTGGCTCATGTCCAGCTTCTCGTCCACGAGGACCCTCAAGTCCTTCTCCACAGAGATGATAAAGACATCAGAAGGGTTTAAACCCATAAAAAGTACCCATCAGGAGAGGGAGTCAATAGAAGCAAGGTGAGAAATTACAACGGGAGAATCCCCAAGCATGTTCTGGCAACCCCTTTGCCTTTGTCTTTCCCCTGGAAGACAAGAAAGCAAGGTGCTTTCCTACTCTGCTTTATTTAGCATGGCAGCAGGTGGATATGCCTAGTATCACTGAGGTGGTCTAGCCTTAGGATCAGCATCTGTCCACCTAATGGTACAGTTATTAAAAGGCCACTGTAATCAGCCAAACAGGAAGATTAAACTGCTCTAATTGGAACTGTATATCGCTCTTTTTACATGTTCTGATTTTTGTTTTCCTTAGGTTGCTGTTACAGTCATGCAACTCTAGTGCATAACTTGATGGTTCACAGTACTACTCACGCTGACACTATCTTCCTTACCACACAGGATAATGAAGCCAATTTACATGAGTAATTAGAGTATCAGAGGCAAATGAGAGACATAACCTCTATGTAGCTACCAACCCTATGTGATTTTCTGTTCCAATCTTTTATTTAGAAACAAAACACCCTCCACAGATAGAAACCTTGATTATCTGGAATTCAAAGAGACTGTGCATCCAAGCAGCACTTCTGCTGAACTCTTGCTCCCTATGAACCTCTTTTATAGTTTACGTTAGTAATTTCCAGCTCAAGGCTCTCAGTTAAATCATTTCAGCTGTTCATCTTAAGAGCCACCCACTCAGAGGTAAAACTGAGTACTACATAAATAAAAGCTTGACAAGAAATTAATGACATTCATAACTTGCAGAACAAAACTGGCTTTTTTTTTTTTCAAGACTACCTTTTTATTTCATTTACTACTTGACTTTTTCTCCATTAAAGAAATACAAATTAGGGTGTTTATTTATAAAAGTCCTCAATTCTCTCGTGTCTGGAATTTGCAAAGTTACCCTCAGATTTTGGTGAAGAGGAGTGTATTTTAAGCAGAATTCTAATTTCTCATATGATTTAGCAGTTAAGTCATAAACATATGTCATAAACATATGTAAACATACGTTGTATAAAACATAATGAAGCAGGCAGGAACCTGCATCTATTTAATTAAGTCTACCAATCTGTCAGTTCTACGGCATTCACCTTTAATTGTTTTCATTGGATATTTTGATTATACTTGATAGTTTTAAGCTTCTAGACTTAGAATGTGCTGTAAATAGCTCTGCCCACAGAGCAGATCTCCTGCTCCTGCAGTACTCAGATTGTCTGGTTTGCAGTTGTCCTGCACCACACATGAAGAAAAGACATTGAAAACTAACCTCTCTAGACCATACAGGTTTTTTTTTTTTTTTCTATTTTCTTCAGAAAAACAGATCAGATATAGCATGACAGTAGAATCTCATAGGAAATTATCCACATCAAATAACTGATAACATGTACCAAATGTCTTGCTACATTCAATCCTTTCTGGGGCTAAAAATGCAATGAAAAACCAAGGCAGGATTTATTTTAAAGCCTGTTAATGATGTTTGCAAAAAGCATTTATGAGTCAGAATGCAAAGCTTGTTCCATGGTGACTTAATTTGCCAGCCAAGAAGTGCTCTCAAGCTCTGCTAATCAAAAGAGTGAAATGCAGCCTTTGGGATCAGACTGAGCCTATTACTCAGAAGCTGAGAAAATTTTACTTGAGTTCCCAGAGAAGCCTTAGAATCTTTTTTTTCCAAAATACAGTTAAATAATTTTTACACTTTGCCACGCCAGCAGAGTGAAATCTCAGCACAGTACAAAACAAATCAGACACGCAAATGTCTGTTAATAATAAAGACAGATAGGTGTATCTCTTTCACAGTTCGAGAAAATTACCATGGTTTCTGAGGCCCTTATGGACTTCAGAAGCTTATTGCTGTATATACCATCACCTAGTTATTTAAAGGTCAGTTGACAGATCACTGAGGTAGTTGGCTGTGTGAGGAATACTTTTTTCTAACAGCTGTCTCTTGATGCAATGATTCTATTATTCTCTTCTATTATCCTTTCTTGTTTTGACTTGCTCAGAAAGTTAAAAAACCCTTACATTGTTCACTCCTCTAATCACACATCAGTGTCCTGTAAAACACCCACAGTGTGTACGTTAAATTACACTGCCTTTATCCAGCACTTTTTCAGCCACTATTATTGATTAGCAATTCTTTGGTTTGATTATTCATGGCTCAAAATTTTACTATATGTACTTCTTTGTTATCTCCTAGTGTTTGATAGCCAATAGTCTTCCTTTAATGCCCCAACCACTAAGCCTCTCAGCTGGTATGAGAACAGACGATGGAGAGTTTGAGCTAAGTGTGATGCTGAAATTCAACCTCATTCCCACATGGATTATCTGCTGTCTCCTAGTTTAGGAGCTTCTGCTTCTTTATTTCCCTCAATTTGAAATCTTGCAGGTTTCTCCCCTCTTTCTCGCTGTCCATTTTCATCACTTTACCCTTGAAAGTCACATCCAGATACTGTGAGATGCTCTCCACCAATTTGAAAGTCTTTATCTGAATGCTTTTTGTGTCTTCAGCAGTGCAAAGCCAATCAAATTTGCATTAACAGTGCTATTAGCATAGCCCTTCAGGGGAACATACACAAACTCATTTGACAGATACGCTCCTCTAACGATGCTTAACAGGTGAAATCACACGGTGAGGTTGGCAGGGCCCTTTGGATCCATCTGTCTGTTCCAACCCTTGCTAAAACAGGCACACACAGAGCAGGGTGCCCGGGATCGTGTGGGTTTTGAAAATCTTCCAAAAGAAGACTCCACAACCTCTCTGGGCAGCCTGTGCCAGCACAGCACAGAGGTGCTTCCTCATGTTCAAAGGGAATCTCCTGGCACTGGGCACCACTGAGAAAAGCCTGCCTCTGTCTTCTGTGCACTTTCCCATGGTGATAATGCCCCTGAGTCTATTCTTCCCCAGGTTGAACAGTCCCAGCTCTCTGAGCAATCTTACCTCCTAGGAGAGGTACTCCAGTCCCTTCATCATCTTCATGGCCCTTTGCTACACTTTCTACAGTATCTCTGTGTATCTCTCGTACTGGAGAGCACAGAACTGGACACAGTATTCCAGGTGTGGCCTCATCATGCTTGGTAGAGAAGAAATGAATCACCATACAGTATTTTACACTCCGAACATACACCAGCATCCTTTCCAGAGCAGAAGTTGTATAAACAAGAAATTGCTTCGGAGCCTCTGGATCTCAAGATCAGTATTTCTAAAATTTAATTTCCTGTTTTTCTTTTTGATTACTGTACTTGATAAATTGTCAGCAGTTATTTCAATAAAATAGACCGTGTGGCACATTCACCTATCACAGGTAATTCTGTATTTATGTACATATCTATATTTCATACAGAAAATATATATTCAGAAGACCCTAGTTACCCTCAATTTAGTGTCATTTTATGCATGCTCTATGTTACCAGTGGGTTTAAGTTTTTGTTGAATAATTCAACACAATATTTTTCACTGTTGGTTCTTTCATTTATGCTTCTATTAGGTTCTCACAGCTACACTCCTTGTAAGTCTCTTCCTATCTGGAAAAATAATTTTCTTACCTAGTGGTCACACCAACCATGCCTATAATTTCCTTTGCCTCTCCTGTAAAGACACTTTTTCCAGACATTTACATTTTGGATTTCTTCATTTTATAGAAGACTCATGTCAACGACTACTTGTATCATCCTCAGGCATATTCATTCTCCAACTGTTTCTATTTAACCACGTATCTGGAACTCCAAGGAAAGACCTATGAGAGATTTGTTAAGATCTTTTTTCTGCTGATCCAGAAAATGCTGTACTAACTTTGTATGTCTCCTGTATTACATTTGCATTTCACAGCAGAGGTCTCTTAGTAATTGTTGGACACGGTTAAAGAAAGGTGACAAGATTAACACGTAAACTGACAAGTTTAATACAAGTAAATACATCTGCGTACAAAGAAATCTTAACTCTTTCCACTACAAGCCACCAAAGAAAGCCCTGTGAGTATTATGCAATTCTCAGGAAGCAAAAACAAACAGCACTGGGATTGTCTTCTCTGAGGACTGCTGTGAGGCATCCATGTCATTTAATAAATGCCCAGGCAAATGGACATGATACGCACTTACTTGTAATCATCCTAAAACGATTAGTCAGGGTTTCACAGAATCACAGAATCACAGAATCACCCGGGTTGGAAGGGACCCCAAGGATCATGTAGCTCCAACCCCCCTGCCTAGCAGGGCCACCAAACATACACATTTAGATCAGGTTGCCCAGGACCCCGTCCAACCTGGCCTTAAACACGTCCAAGGACGGGGCATCCACAACCTCCCTGGGCAGCCCGTTCCAGGGCCTAACCACTCTCCTTGTAAAGAACTTCCCCCTAACATCCAACCTAAATCTTCCCTCCTTCAACTTAAAACCATTTCCCCTAGTCCTGCTGTTGTCAGCCCTTTTGAAGAGTTTACTCCCCTCCTGGGTGTAGGTTCCCTTCAGGTATTGATAGGCTGCAATGAGGTCACCCCGCAGCCTTCTCTTCTCCAGGCTGAACAAGCCCAACTCCCTCAGCCTGTCCTCATAGGGGAGGTGCTCCAGCCCCCTGATCATCCTAGTTGCCCTCCTCTGGACCCTTTCCAAAATCTCTATGTCAATATCAATATCCTCTTGCCAGCTATGAGCACCTAAGCTGACTTGTGCCCCCAGAGCACTCAGTAACTGTTAGCTGATTTGTATCACATTTAGATCATTGTTTTAAAACTTTGTCAGCAATGCATCAGTTAACACAGCAAGAGTGAAACTGGAATGTTACATATTTCAGATTAGATCTGTCAGATTTTTGTTTAAATACATACTGCATCAACCCGTCTGTGCTGAAGAAATGTTCTTTACCATGTCAATTTCATATGAGAGCGATATTTGCTGAAACTAGGAATTTGGATATGCTCAAGAGACAGACTGACTAGCAGTTTGTTAATATTGATCTCAGGGCCATATAGGCATCTATCAGACTTATACTCTTACCAGAAAATTCCCTGCTGTCAGAAAGTTTTCTTCAGACATTAGCTACATAGCTTTGATTATAATAATAAAAAAAAAAGAACTCATTTTTAGTGTTATAATAAATTCTGTAAGGAAAGGATCAGGCAGGTTCTGAATGTCAAGCAGAGACAGCATAGAGAGGTTTTATATTATAAATTTCTTCGCTTTTAAAAATTAAATACTTTGGTAATGGAATAATTCAACGAAGCGTTCAGCTGAAATATCCAAGATTAAAAATACTGCAATAATTAATACAACTACTTGTTACGAGGAAATAATATAAATAGGACACATAAGAAAATGCTATTTTGCTCCCTCGTAACGAGGACTGAATTGAAAGTCAGGACTTAGAGGGACCCGTACTCCATGAATATAGAAAAGGCTACTAAGCTTCTACTTCCAGCAACTTTGATCCTAAAATTAAGTCATATTGAAAGCTGAGGAAAAGTTACAAAGCAGTAAAAATTAAATAGCTCAGTGCTATCAACTTATTGATTTTAATAAAAATATTTATATTAATGAAATAAGCATGGCATCTGAAAGAAAATTATAACTTTGCTTTATTTCTTGAGAAAGCAAGCATTAATCCATAGCGCCACTGAACTTCTACTTTAAAACCCATGCAAGATAAACATGAAACTATGAAAATATACCACGATAATACCACGATACATTGTGTAAGAGATCCAGTCAGTTTATGATCTTGACATTTCAGAATAGCTGTGATCTTCATTATTTAAAACATCCACAGTTAAGGAAGAATTTACAAATAATAGATTTTAATAAATCTTTAAATTATTCAGGCACTGAGTATCTATTTGGAATGTTTTAACACATGGAGAGCTATGCAGTCAGTCCTCTCCAAATCCTAAGCCACATTTTCTCACTGCCTTTGGCCTGACACTCAGTTTGAGAGACAGTCACAAAATACACGTGCAGAACTGGTCCCATGAAGGAGATAGGCCAACCCACATCTGACCTGGGAGTATTCTTCAGTCTAAATGGGTTGTGAGCGGTGAGACAGCATCAAGAGGAGTGAACTGGACCTGAAAAGTTTAACAGAGGTGGAACTCTGAGTGTTTTATGATGTTCAAAAGCCACTCTTAACTTCCTGGAGTAGCACATATACTTCCTTGGCTCTGTTCTCAACCTTGGGGTACAAACCTGCAGCCTTTTAATCCAGAAAACTTGGGATGTCCTTGCCTGTAGCAGACCAGAGGCACTGCACTAAGCTACTGACACAGACCTGAGTTCTTCTGAGGCTTTGACTTGAATACCAGATGATGACTATTCTGTTAGCTTTTGCTAAGATTTATACAACTGTATAAATTCAAGCCACCTATTCTGCACTTCAAAATAGGTAGCATTTATCTGTGACAGACTGGGAACAGATTGGGACAGTGTGAAATTGCAAAGGGGTAAAAGGCTGGAAGATAAATTATGCCGATGCTCCACTACAGAACAAAAGGAAGAAAGTATAGCTGCCATTTTCAAACTCACAATAATAATTTTTATTACTCATATAAATGTATGTATAATTATATATATATATGTGCACACCCATAATAAAGAGAAAGAAATTGCTGTACATTGTGCCAAAAGTAAGAAGTACCTTTTTCTTTAAGAATTGGAGAGAAAAAGAAATCAGACCTATTAACAACATTCAAAACTAAGATATAAATTATGAAAGGGTCTGTAAAGAAGGGAGAGGTGATAACATAATTTGTGTCATTTTGCTGACAGTCAGCTTCACAGCCTGCTCTGCCAGACACTAAGAATAGCAGCATTCACCCAGCAAGGAAAGCTGATTAAAGGCAGAGAAAGGTAAGGACAAAGAGTTTGTTCCTTTGTTGGGATTCCTGAAATGCTGAATATTTATGCTAAATTATCATCGCAGTTCACATGCTTCAACTACAACACATCAATTATTCTTTGTGCTACTGAAAAATAAATGGCATTTTCTTAGCAGTTAGCTAATCTGGACACAATAGCATAAATTATAGTTAAATAATTGATGTCTTTGTTGGTGTCTTTTCCAATCTCATGAGTGGTTAGTGAGAGCAGTGACTTAAGTTTCTAATTATAATGAATCTGTCTTGCCTGCAGGAGCAGAGCAGAGCATGAAAGAGCATACTCTAATTCAGGAAGCTGTTGTCACGAGCCACGTGTAAGATGAC
This sequence comes from Lagopus leucura, assembly GCF_019238085.1. Lineage (NCBI taxonomy): Eukaryota > Metazoa > Chordata > Aves > Galliformes > Phasianidae > Lagopus > Lagopus leucura. The sequence continues at coordinate 2,264,493 of NW_024962335.1, read as the reverse complement.
ATCATTCTGTGCTAACAGGCTACAAAAACAAAAGATGTTTTAAAGGCACATATACCCAGCCACCTGCTAGTGCTTGTAGGAACATATATGTATATATAAAGTTATATATATATATATGTATATATACATTCATATATGTATATATACATATATATACATATATACATACATATATATATGTATATATGTATAAAATAGATAGTCAAAAGATAATTAGAGAAAGCCCTGCAATCATTTCCTTGCTTTTTTGTTTGTTTGCTTGTTTTTTTCTATGACAAGACACAAGATACTTCTCTTTTTTCTCTGTGAAGCATCAGGAATTATTCACATCCTTTCAGAATGACTCCTGGTTCTTTTACTTTCAGAGCTCTCATCCACACAGTTCCCTATGTCTTTGCTCAGTTTTTCCCCTATCTGTCCCACATTTTTGGAACTTAGACTGCTGAAAGGATAAAATACTTCAGGAGTTCTTATAGACTGTTCTTGCTTCCTATAAGTTACGTGAAGACAGCAGTACAATTCACATTTCTTGATAATTCCTGAAATCTGACAACTTCAAATGTTACAGCAGCTGGCTAAAGCTGAAACTCCATAGCATATAGAGAGAATCATTCTGAAGAATTTGCTTTCTGTAAAATATCCTTCACTACTGATGATCTCTCTTGTCATGTTTTAAGTTTGCCTACATCCAAAAAAATCATTTTGGATTCATTCAGTGTTTCCTGATCCCCAATCAGAAAAAAAAAAAAAAAAAAAAAAAAAAAATAGCATGAGAAACCTACTGCAATCTATCAATGACAATGATGCAGGCAGTCAAGATAACCAAGCCTCATTCCTGCAATTCACATAGAAATGAAGGACCAAGGCAAAGAAAATTCATCTCAAATCAGCTGTCTCCTTCCTTTGCCAGCAATGTGCTGGGGCTCTCTGCAGCAACACTCCCTTGCAATTATAACCCTCCAACACCATGACGCTACATTGCATTGCTGAGTGATTAAGGATGGATCCTAACAGCCCGATAAGACAGAAGAACTGTGCTAAATTCAGATACTGCAGGAAAACTTGGAGACGCTTGATTGTGACCTCTGGGCCCAATACTGACCAGTTCAAAGGAGAAAGTGGTTAAGCATTTCTTAAATCTCTTGCCATCTGCTCTCTAAAGCTTTAGAGTATTTATATTCTGTACTTCTCTAAACAAGGCCAGCTTTGTGGCTGACTCATAATCCCACTCTCTGAAACTGATTTACTTATAGGAGAAAAGTAGTCTTCGTAAAAATGGGGGTAGAAACCCCTTTCACACTGCCCATCTTTGTTTATGCTGCTCTACATGACTGACCTCAAGTCCTGGTGAATGTGGATTAATGCCTACAGTATCTTGAGACCTCACTGGTAAAAATATTTAAATCATTGCTTCTAAAATGATTGAAACGTGATGTAAATGGGCTCAGCCACAATCATTTTTGTGTGAACAAAACAGTCATTTTTCTCTTTTTTTTCCTCACTGATATCAAGGTAGAATGTCATATAGTGCCAGCTACATTTCATTTATGAGTTAGTAAAAAAAAAAAAAAGAAATAATCCTTTTAAAATGTCTAACATCTGCATTTCAGCTTTGCCCTAGATTACTGACCATCTCTGTACTAAAATATTTAGAGTCACTGACTGGCAAAACACATCTCTACTTTGCCCATTCCCCTGGATTTCCTCAGTTCTTCTATCAGTCCTGGTGATATTGACTGTCTAATTCATTGATAGTAACATAAGCCGTATAAATTAATGTATGCAACTGATATATTATCTTAAAGTGTACTTGCTATGCTCAGTATAAAGCCTGACTGTTCTTAGCTTGTCCACAACGCTGTTTTGTCGAGTTAGCCTGTAAAATAATGGCTGTTGTGTTGTCTTCAGCTGCACTCCATGTCATTATTTGCCCGGTAGCATAGGGGAGTGCCTTTGAATAAGGCAAGTTTAAAGCCTGGGGCTTCTCTGCAGAAACATTCCCCTACTCAACTTTCCAGGGAATTAGCACAGCTGAGTATCATGGAGCCCTGGATCCTAAAATAGCCTTCATGCCTCACTGAGGTTCATTTGATGAGTGTACATGTACAGAGAGACTCTTTTCCTGTGTGTATCACTGAAAGTGGTTTTAGACTTCATTTCTCAGGGGTTGAATGCCATAGAAACACAGTTAAAAAGCATTTTCTGCACTTATTATTAACAAAGTTCCTTAGCAGGCCAGTCTCACAGCACAACATCCATTTAAATACTCCATTGAATACAGCGTAGTTGATTCACAGATGTAAATAGCCTTCAGCTTTTATCAGAAATACTAACACAGGAATACAGAATTGCAGTGCTGGGACCTGTGGTACATCAAACATGGTATTTTAACGGAAGTGAGGGGAGCAAGGAATAATAGCATGACTATCAAAGAGAGTGGGGGAGGAACTTAAGCCTTTACAGATTGTCTGCAGAGATACAATTGACAGATCTGACAGAGCTACAGTTGGCATTTATTATTACAGAAAAAAAAAAAGATCAAAAATTGACTTTTATATATATATATATATATATATATAAGAAGCACTTGTTTTTAAGCTCATTGGTCATTGCCTTTGTCATTTTCTTCATTGTCTTCAAATTTTGCACCTGTTTTGACCTTGTATCAAACCAAACACCCAGAGCATCTACTCCTACTCATCTGCCTGAAAGGTGGTACAGCAGAATTAGGGGGAGGCTAATAGCTCTCTCCCTCCCAGGCGGGAATCTCTTGTAGAGGGGAAGGCCCATCAGTACATCTGTTTTGAGCAGTGTCACCTCTGGAAATAAGGTGGAACCTCATAAAGCAAAGAGCAAAAAACCTCTTCTTGGACTTCTCAGTCAGGTCTCAGCTGAGGAGCTTCAGTGGTTTCCAGCATTTCTGCTTGCTTCATCACCTCTGTAGGCTTTCCCAAATTCTTTATAAACATTCTCTTCTAATTTAAAGGATGTTGTCAATGAGAACCAAAAGCAAGGAGCCCCACTGCAGCTCAGCTCTGCCCCCTGCTGCATAGAGCCCTATGATATGACCGTATACTGACTACCATGATAAAACAGACCAAGCCACTGCATTCAAAGTAGAGCTTGCTCACAGCTGAAAGTTTTTGAATTTTGATGTCTCCAGCTTTCAGCACTGCAACAGCATTCAGTTTTACTGCAGAGAAACAGCTGAGGAGTTGGAGGGGGCCAACGTAGACCCAAGTGGCCTGCATTCCACAGGCTATCAGTAGTGATGAGGTCCTGCACTTCCTTCTACTTACATAAGGAAGGGTCTAACCTGGCAGCAGACATCACTTTGTATTATAACATACAAATCAGTAGAGTCTCACACTAAGACTGCAGTCTATGTGGCAGTGTTCCCCACAAGCAGGGAGCACTGGCATCTGACGTGGCAGCACTCAGCAGGGCAGCCATCCGGCTGTAATAGAATCATAAAAAATCATAGACCCATTTGAGTTGGAAGGGACTCTTAGAGGTCATCTAGTCCAATTCCCCTGCAACAAACATGAACATCCACAGCTAGATCAGGCTGCTCAGAGTACGCTCCAGCTACACAGAGAAAATTTAAAATATAAGTAATGGAGGATGGTGTTGCAAGGTCTGAATGTAAAGGGGAAATCCTTCTAGCTCCACACCTCACGGTTCTAATCCCCATATCAAAAGGTGATTCTGAACCAAGATCCCAAATCCCCTGCTCTTTGCAATTGTTATCTGTTCATAATAGTCCTCTCTCCTGGAAATATCTTGAAGTATAGCCAGGTTCAGCAGTTTCACATAAACAGATCCTAAATCCTTCACAAGCTAGGAAAACAGACACAGCTTGCCTTTTGCATGAGTACTAAGAATTCACAGGTATCTCTAGAGGGAAAAAAGAAAACAGACTTTAAATCTCTCACTGGCCCATCTGTGTGATAAAGAGTTTCCCTTCTTGCTGTCAGAGAACTCAAGCTCAAAATAGTCTCTTCAGTCTCACTTCAGGAGAAGAAAAAAATGAATGAACTGCAAAATTGAGACCTTTGGAGGACAGAGAGCAAAAGACAAAAATGGCAAGTCTAGCAAATTCCCATCCCACAGCCTGCTGATAGCAGTGCCCTTCTCTTGCTCTTGTTCTTGCTTAGTTAGTTTCTGGACTGTCATGTGTTCTGATGGAAATCCAGTTACATTATTTCAGTCATGCATAATCAAATAAAACCCTAGCTGCCCAAGCAGGTTTTGCACAGGGCTCTGGAGAGTACAACAAAGAGAAAGTCAACTCTACAAAGTCCACTGGATTCCAAAACATTTATTAGTTCAGTCTTAGTAAATAATAGACATTGTATAGGGCTCATGTTCCACACTGGCTTATAACCCAGGATGGTAGTGGACGTTGGAGTATATTCCCCAGCTGGCATGACAGAAAAGCTGGTCTTAAGACAGCAGGGAGAGCAGACAGATTTATGGGTTTTCATTACCCAGATTCCTAAACATCTTTCCTCTTTCCCAGCACATGAGATATCATCAGGTGATTAAAAGAGGAGCTCCCATGACAATAGAAGGAACTGCAGTAATAGGCTATAGCTGGCCCAAGTGTATTCTATATGCAAGTGTACGTATATGCATAATACACATATATGGGGTTTAATTCTGCCACATTATCATTGCCATAGCTCCTCCAGTATTCACTGGCATATAGTAGATTAAGTCAGTGGGTTTATCTGGCAGAGAGGATCTTAGAGAGCAAAACTAAAAGTATTCCACCAAGGCAGATGAGGGAATTCAAGTGTAAATGCAGGAAGGGTGTTGGGCAAGAACTAGATATGAAAGGCTTGCTTTCAGGGCGCTAAATTTTCCAAGTAAAGAAAAGCAGCACTTCTGTATTTCAGCTGAATCCTTTAGAGGACTGTGAGGATTCAATGCTGTACCTTTACTGATTTTATTACCTGACTTCATTTGCTTGGTGGCTGGATCAGCAGTAGACACAGGGCAGGTCCTTAATGCATCTGGGGCAATTCAGTACATGAAATGCATATACTGGCCAGTGCAAAGATACAGAAGGGGATTATTAAAGTAAGACATTAGTTAAGTCAAAGGACAAAGCTGAACTCAGCAAAAATAGGTGAAGCAGAATCAAACAAGGGCATGATTTCTCTCCCATAATTTGCCTTCCCTACTCTGCCACCTCCTTCTCTGACAAAGCAGAAGGCCTCTGTTAGGGATACTTTCCAGACCATGAGGCAAAGGCAGGTCTATCCCTATGCCTGTGTTTGAGCCCACTGTAGTTCCCCAAATCAGGAAACACTCAGGAGTAATTACCCTGTTTTATATGTCGCTACACAGGTAGTGTGTGTAATCTAGCCCCACAGTAGATCACAGTAGAAAGAAAGGCATTAATGGAAAGATGCTGAAGAGGTTTGGTACAGAAGCATGCTACTGGGAAAACACAGACCAGGTGCAGCCTGGGCTTTCCTCACAAAAATTATCACATCAGGCAAAAGCTAGCAATTTTACAGTGGTCATCATAATCACAGAAACCAACTCCAAGGGCTGCCAGTAGAGCACAAGTTACAATACTTCCATAAGGGAATTTGCCTGACTAGGCAAAGAGATGCAACAAAAAGTAGCTTCTTGTGCCAACACTAGGAGATGGCACCACAGAGCCAAGCTTCAGCTTGAACAGGAAGAATTCCCTGTGCTAAGAGGCTCACTGCGGTCACTGATGGTTGTGACTGTCATTGCAGAAACTAACACAGTCTTGGAGAAAAATTGGAGGCTAATTGTTGCTTGATGATAGCTGTTAATGGGCCTGGAGTGCTGCTACAGGGACTGTTGATCATCATCAGTGGCTGGGAGAAAGCAGGTCACAAGACCCCTGTGACCCGGTGTTAATCCCTGCAGTTAATCCCAGCAGCATCTTTCTATTTAAAGAAAATGTTAGATAAAAACTGTTGACAGTGCTGCAGTCATTAGCACAGAAAAACAGAGAATTTGTTCTCTGTCCTGGAAAGAAACACGGGTACAACTTGAAGGCAAATTTGATGGCTCTAAATGTGAATGAAGAGCAAATTTACCAGAATGGTGTCATCTGAGGGCTCTGAGCAGATGGACAACAGCATGTGTTGGAAAATGCTGTTCCTATAGCACCAAGAGAAAATGTTCCTCTGAATATTAAAAATAAGTCATTCAGAAATCAGCCAGAAACCTTTCATCTGTACATTTCAGGTTTCCCTGAAGGCCTTCCATGAAAAAAATGCTGTATATGCCATTTAATTAGATTATTAACAGACTCAGCCCCATATTCTCACAAATTAACCACACCGAAGCAAGAAAGTTTACCATGAGAACAGATGAGAGCAGAGAGAGTATAACCAGATGCAGGATTATTCTCGCAGACTCTCCCTCTCAGGATGCAGAACTCCAAACTGTGGGTAGAAAAACAATTTCACTAAAATACTGGGACTTCAAACAGACATACCGGGATTTGTACACATCTAAAACCCACACAGAACCTGAAGCTGGTTTTGCCACTGGGATACACAAAAAAACAGAATAAGTTAGCAAGTGAGATGATGATGTTGCACTGACCAGATGTAATGGCATGTTTGCCATGCCATACAGATCAGCCTCGAAATGGTCTTGATTTGAGATGCGGAGAAAGCCATTAAACTGTTTCTTAGATCAAGACAACTTAATCACACTTTCTTCCCCTTGGCTCTCACTCCTTCTGAAGACAAATTATTATTCCGAACGGCAATCATAAGTAGCTCTCACATTCTGGTCTACAGCAGAGCTTAAATAGCATCTCTTCCATGCATGTCACTAAAAAAAGCAGGACAAAGCTTCAGTACAATCAAAATCTGCTTTCTGAAAGCTAAAATAATCTTTCTTCTTTTCAATAGAAAGCAGGCCCAAAACAGAAATACTACTGAGTTTCATTTCAGTCACAACACTTTCTCCAGGTGGTGAGGTTTTTATTCTTCACTGGTTTGTCTCCGCTTTTCAATGCTCAGAGGAACAAGCCTGGTTTTCTGGATAGTTTCATTATGTAATCACTGATTTCAGATATTACTTAACTTGAACCTCATATATCTGAACACATCAGCTTTGCAAACACCTTGCTTTTCCCAACTTTCCAATTAAAATTTGAACAGGAACTCTGGATTGCAAAAAGGCTTTCCAATCACATTTTAAGTTTTAGGGGTCAAAAAGGCATTACAGAGTATACTAAAATCAGAGTTAATTACAATATGTCCTTGTAATCAAGGTCCTACCCATTTTCATCTCTTGCATCTCTTAATGTCTCCAGTTTCACCTGAAAATGAACACAGGGCAAACAGCTTCAGTGAGTACAAGGTTGATAGCCAGTGTCTGTCGCACTGTTCAGATCCCTAAGTTAATTAGTCACAGCAATTCTACAGAATTGTGGTTGACAATGCACCACTCCATAGTCACTTCATATTAGATGACCACTGATGATTCCAGAACTATTTAAAATGTTAACATTTATGTTAACATTTATGTTAACATTTAAAATGTATGATTTAGCATCCTTTAAAGGCAAGATTGTCTTTTTTCACCATCTATTCTTTCTCCATCTGCATCCTGTGCAAAATTCTTTTGATATAAACACTGAGAAACCTGGTTGAGTGTAATCAATAAACATGCTCCTACAGAGATGTGTAATTTTTTTTCTCTTTTTTTTTTTTTTTTTTTTTTTTGCTCATAGGTTCTTCTAAAATGAATCACACTGATTCAAAAATTCAATCCAAAATACACATTAATAGGCTGGACAAAGAAGGTAGGTGGATAATGCTTTTGTTCAGTATTCAAATAACCAAGAACACTAGTTACAACCCGTGTTAATTAATGTATGCCAAGACTAAAGGTACAGTGCTTGCAGGCAAAGCCTAAACTGACCCTGAACCAGCTAACTGTGGCCTCATAGAAGGCAATTTATTCTACTCAAAGGGCCTCAGTACAGACAAATTTCATGTAGAGACCTATTCCTTACAATAAGTCATGGTAACAAAGGGAATCAGAATCAAGGATGAATGGATAGCCAAATGTGATCAAGGATTAAAAGTCGCATTTGTAGATGCTTTTAAACTGCCACTAAGACTAAAAGAAGGGGTGGGTCCTGCACAACAGGCTTGTTCTTCTTAGCTTCTGAATCAGTCTGCTACAGACTATATGCTGAAACTCACTGGACTGAGGAGTAGACTCTCCACCTGAATTACAGCGGGGATAAACAGAAACATTCAGCAAAGCTTGATCCTATTCTCCCTGTAGTCACCTGGAGTTGAGTCTTAAACAAAAACAGAAAAATAATAACAATAAAAAAAGTATGTTTAAAGACTAGATTGGTCTCAGCGTTTGGGAAAACAGCAATGAAGTTATCCAGAAAGTGTAATCCATGACATGATATTAGAATGTGTATGTGAGTAATGCATCTAATTCTCAGAAAGCACTAAGTGATATTTCTTCTGGGAAATTGATGCAATTCTTTGCCCAATAAACAAACTGCTGTTAAACCATTAGATGTCTCAAACAGCAAATTCTGCCATGGAAACTGCTTGAAAATAACTAATGGGTTTTAAAAAGGAAGGATTCTTTTTCCCCAAAAAGGCAAAACGACATTCAAAAAGCAAGCCTGAGTGATGAAAAAGATCCTCAGTCTTTTGAAAACTCTCGACACTACTGAAATCTCAACTTCTAGTTGCACTGATGTGCAAGGTACAAGTGAAATGACTAGTCAGCATAAAAAAGAGAAAAGCCTGAATGCATGTTGGGAATCAGTACTGAGGTTAGATTTATAATCCTGAAAGGTCACTGTACTTAGAATCTTCACTGAAACAACCTGGAGTTTCATGCAATATGCAAACATAATCAAACTGTGTTTGAAGGGCAAACGCCTGATAACAGCTGATCATAGAATCACAGAATGGCTTGGGTTGGAAGGGACCTAAAGGATCATCAAATTCCAACCCCACTGCCACAGACAGGGTAGCTAGCCACAATATCAAGTACTAGATCAGGTTGCCCAAGGCCCCATCCAACCTACCTTGAACACCCCCAGGGTCAGGGCATCTAGAACTTTTCTGGGCAACCTGTTCCAGTACCTCACCATTCTCTTGGTAAAAAACTTCCCCCGACATCTAATCTAAATTGCCATTCATTTAGTTTAAAACCATTCCTCCTTAGTCCTATCACTACCTATCTATGTAAAAAGTTGATTTCCCTGCAAATCCTGCAACTACAATATGCAGCATTACTCAATATTGTCAAGTTGATGCTAGTGGTGAAATAACATTTCAAAAGAAAGGGGCATAATCAAAATAAAACTATATCACATAATAGAAATAATCTATTTTGTAGCTTCTAGTGAAATAAAGTAAATGCTTAACAAACTATTTTATGTAAACCTGGATAAGACAAGTCCTGCAGCAAACTGAAATATCACAGGAAAGGTAAGTAGCCACCCATATGTAAATACCTAGGGTGAAGTTTAGTCATGACAAGACATTTATTTCAAAGACGAACATCCAGAACTTGACTAAAATACAATGCACTGTAACCCAAACACAGATTTAACTGTATCAGTGAGTGTGATACAGCCTCTTGCCACAAACTTCTGTTGCCATCAGAAACAGGGCTTCCACCACTTTAAAATGTGGCTCTGGCGCTGAAGTGAAAAGCTTCACTTACTGCAGTATTCCTGTTATGTGGCTGCATCTCAGTTCCTGTGAGTTAATTATCCCACGTCAAGCTTAGGACAGGTGATGTGCTACTCACGCAGCCAGTGAGCACATTCAGAGCTACTCTGGTTATTCTTCCATGTTCCATTGCACTGTGCTGTGGAGAAATAATACTCTGGCCCTTGCAGCACCAATTCATGAGGGAAGTCAAAGGGTGACAAAAGTCATGAGAGTAATAGATCACAATCATGATCTCATCTAACCTCCTGAATGCCTTGGCCATTCTATTTTTCTTTAGAAGTTAAATCAAAGCAAGCCTTTTCAAAAGACCTCTAATTTTTGTTAAGATTACAGGCAACAGTGAGTAATTGGTCCCTATGTTATCCTTATTGCTGCAGTGGTGTATCTTACTCAAGGCTGAATTTTGAAACTTCCAGCCAGGGGGCCACCTTATGTTGTAAGACAATAAATTTTAAGACTATAAATCCCTCCACCATTAAGCCTCATCCATATACATGGACCTATTCAGAGTGATTTAGTTCCTTCTTACCCTTTTCTTTGATAAGGTTTGACTGAGATCCTTAAGCCTTATGTCAAAGCTGATTTTCTACCTTGAAAGGCAAACACCAGATCTCAGACTTCAGTAAGTTGCTTTACCAACACAAGGTGCAGAGTGAAGGTCATTGTGCTGGTTCTGCATAGTATCTCTCTTCTGTATGTCCAAGGGTCACATTAGCGCTTCTGGCAACATCGCACCAAGAACTCAGTGTTGAGACTGTCACATAAGAATACCCCTCCCCAAAACTACCTGCAGTCTTGCAAGTATCCATTGCATTAGAATTGTAGAATCATAGAATCACAGAATCATAGAATCACCAAGGTTGGAAAAGACCCACAAGATCACCCAATCCAGCTATCCACCCATCACCAACAGTTCTAACTAAACCATGTCCATCAACACAGTCCAAATGTTCCTTGAACACTCTTCATCACTTGCATGCAGCAGCATTAAAAATACACTACTTTTGGGATGTAACTATTCAGAAAAATTATTCAGATAATTCTCACCACTATTTGGACAGTTTATTAGAGAATCACAGAATAATAGGCACTGAAAAGGACTTCAAGGATATCCAGTCCAACCCCTTGCTTAAAGCAGGGCTAACTTCACAGCAAAAGCAAGTTGCCAAGATCTTCACCCAGTCAGGTTGGAAAATACCAAAGGACAGAGATTCTTTGTTTCATGGACAACTTCTTTCAAGGTTTACCCACCTCCAATGTTATGTTTTAATATAATTCGTGCCATCTCAAAGCATGGCCACCAACACCTCTATATCCCCATTTTAGATCTTACAATAAAATACTGCACTGACAGAGTAAGTCTGCAGGCATCCTATGAGAAATAGTCTTGTTCATTGGCATCTGACCACTGACTACTTTTGAAGACCTGTCAGTAAGCCCATTTCTAGCTTGTATGCTCGAAGTTCTGTTAATTCAATCTCATTTCCTTGGTTCAGTAAACATCACATGACACTGAATTAAAATTTCCAGTGCAGACCAAGGAATCAGCAAGCAGGCTGGGAGGCAGACCAGTGCCTTCCGTCTAAAAACATCCACATTCACTAAGGTGGGACTGGCCAGCACTACTCTTGCTGACCTTTGCTGTTAGTCCACTACTTCTCCTGGGAACTGACGCTGGAAAGCAAGAGCCACAGCTCCCTGCTTCATTCCAACCCCCTTCTCAAGTTAGGGAATTCTGCAGGACAACTTCTAAAATCTTCCCTGTACAGCTGCTTTAAGTACCCCTGGGCTAGTTATTTGACAGCCTTGAGCATTAACTGTGCAGCTATGCTGATTAGGAAATGTTTAATTTCAGCAAATGCTGCTTTTCATCTTCCTTGAGTGCACATAATACTCCCATTCAAGTCTCTCATCTGAGTGCCAATTAGCCCCTATGGCAGAGCACATGAAATCTGACCAGGGATAGATAAAAAAGGATTAAGTTGGAATAAGCTTATTGCTTTCCACAGGTACCCCGTTCAAGCACAAACACTGAATTAGCTAAACACGTATATTTCTAAAAGGCGACATATTTGGCATTAACGATACACAGGTATTAATAGAAAAGTTACTGTTATAGCTGCATTTTGCTTCAAGAAGTCTGTTCACAACATGGCAGTTTAAAAGAGCAAGCCTGGAGGTTACGACGTTCCCTATGAAAAACAACTAATTAACTGTTGCTTTTAATATTGTTTAAACATAATTTTATACACGTACCAGACTTTTTTTAAGTGTCAGAACAGTTTGAGTGTTGTCACATTAGGCTGTTATGGCTTCAAACACGAACTTCTTCCCCACTGAGGATGGTGAATCCTGTGTGCAGCAATGTGACTGCGTAAGAGGCACTGTTGCACTTTATGTCGATCCAGCTGCTCTGCAAGTACATAAAGTCTACATAGTAAAAATCCTCACATTAATTTTGATTTTAAAAACTGACTGTTTGCCAGGAACTGCTTTCTTGACTCCAGTGTTTTAGCCAAACAAAACGTTTTCTTGTCAAGAAATCTGAATGAGCTACTGTTCATTGTTTACTCATCAGAGAAACTTGTGCTGATTTGAGTTGAGCAAAAGAAGTGGGTGGATATTTATTATTTAAATTTCTCTAATTTTAATACTGCCATATGTATTTTTAATCTCTTGAAAGTTTTAGTGACATTTCCACAGCTTCCCTAATTACCTCTACTACCACTTAAATACCCTGGCAATTACAGCTGTTACCAATGCACAGTCTGTTCGTGCTGCATTTTCACACCCTCTGCGTTTTGTCAGCTCTCCACTGAACGAGAGGAACAGTGCTATGTCCCCTCTGGATTAAAGTTTTCCCAGTTTTGGCGTTTGTTGGGCAAGTGCAACAATGCAGGTACCGCACAGGACAGCAGTCAAAGGGGACTCAGTTGTGACTCAATGTCACTTCTCTGCGTACTTGCACACAGTGGAAGGCAGCACAACTGCACCTCCGTTTCCGGAGAGGCAGCAGAACGGCGCCCCCTGGGCTCCGGGCTAAGGACGGGGATGCACGGCAAGCACAACCAGCCGGCTGCTGGCCGGCCTTGCACAGCTCCAGCGCTAAGTTCAGCTTGAAGCCCGAGCGCTTCCTGTCCTGAATGGACTGAGCACATCCACCCGCACGAGGTGACCACGACGCACCCACGATCGAGCTTTCCCTTTCTGCCTTTCAGCCTCGAGCTGCGGACATATCGCGCAGTATCCCGAGGACGGCCCGGAGCACGTGGCAGCCCAGACGAGGCTCAGGGCTGAAGACGGGGCTGACAACTGTGGGTCCGTCCGAAGGGCGGTGCGGGGGGAGACACGTCGGTGCAACGCAGCCCTGCTAAGGACTCCGCCGTCGCCTCTCCCGGCGGCTCCCGCAGGCGGCGCTGCGGCGCTCCCCGCCCTCGCGCTCTCCCTCCGCTGCGGCACCCCCGGGCGGCGGGGCCACAGACGGACCGCCCCTCGCCCGCCGCCCCCGGCCCCAGAAAGCCGTCACCGACGCCGCCCGTCCCTCAGGGCTGTGGGCCCCGAGACTCCGCTCCGAGGCGAGCGCGGCGGCCTCCCGCCGCGCCCGGACCCGCACCGCAGCGATGCCGGCAGCACGCGCAGGGCCCCGCCGGGCCGCCCTGCGCACGCTGCACCGCGGCGTCCCGTCCGCGTTGAGCCGCCCTCCGCTGGGCGCCCTCTCCGCCCCGCTCGCCTCCTCCTCCTCCTTTTCCTCCTCCTCCTCCCACGGAGCCACCCTCCTCCTCCGCCCCCTCTCCCTGCCAGCCTCCTCCCCGCCCTTCCCCTCGCTCCACGCCGGTGCCGGAGCCGCGCGTCACTCGGGCTCCAGCCCCGCCGCAGACATGGCGACGCTGACCGCGGTCCAGCCGCTCACGCTGGACAGAGGTAAGCGCGGCGGCTGCCGCCCCCGGCCCGGCCCGAGCGAGCATCGCGGGGCTCCGTGCGAGGCGGGCGGCGGGCGCTGCCGCGACGGCCCGCCCGTCCCCGCGGCGTAAGGGCTGGAGGCGGCGGGTGGGCGGGCAGGCGGTGTCTCCCCGCGAGGCTCCGGAGCGAGGAGACGGGAGGAAAGTTTGTCCGCCGGCGGGGAGCGGCCGCGCGGCCGGGGGGCGCGTGCAGGGCTGCACGGCGAGGGCTGGGGCTCCGCGCAGGTGCCCCGCGGCCGTGCGCCCGGTTTCCCCCGCCTCGCTGCTGCGGGAGAGCCGCGGCCGGGGCGCGGCGCACATCCGCACCTGTCCGGCGGCGGCCGTGCGCTTGGGGCGGGCGGAGCGGGCGCCCGGGGAAGGGGTGCGTGTGTCACCGGAACGCGGCTTTTGGGGTCGGTGCGGAGGTGCTGTGGCTGCGCGCTGACGGTAATGGTGTTACTCTGTGTGATGTTACTCTGCCAGGGTGCTGTGCGTGTCTGTAGGCGGCTGCTCGGTCCGCGGAGAGAGAGCAGTTGATGTTTTGCTAGCCTTGAGTTTGTGTCAGCAGCCTGACTGAGGTAGTGAAAAGCGGTGCTGAAATCACGAACTTTTGTTTAAATTCAGTTTTTGCCTCTGGGCTGTGAAAATTGGACGACTCCCTCGCGATGCATTTGTGCCGCTTGCAAGGCTGAGCAGAAATGCTGTTCAGTTTCTGTGGTCACAAAGGAGAAGAACTTAACCTGATGTCTGATTTGTTTTGCTTCTGTGGTTCTGTGAGTTAAAGAGGTCACACAGCTCCTAAAACAGTTTCTTGAGTTGCAGGTGCATCGCTCTTCTTAACTTCCATCAAGGAGCCCTGAGTGGCTCTGAACATGTATAAGTCTTGTACTCTTGAAAGCAGAATTTAGGCCAGTGCTGCTTATTTCTTTAACGTGTTCTTTCTAGAGGATTAAGACAGGCTTTCAGATCAAGACAGGGAGCATCTTCCTGTAAATCCTATGCAAAAGAAGCCTGATGAACCCAGTTTCAAGGTGAGAAAAGATGGTGCAGGAACCTTTACTGGAACCTGACTGAGAACAAACCAGTTCTGCAGAGTTTCACAGAGTCACAGAAGGTTCTGAGTTGGAAAGGATCAGCAGGGATCATTGAGCCCAAATCCTGGCTGCATACAGAACCACCCAAAATCAAACCCTATGTCTGAGAGCATTGTCCGAACACTCCTTGAACTCAGTCAGCTCTGTGCAATGACCACTGCCCTGGGGAGACTGTTCCTGTCCCTGACCACCCTCTGGTGAAGAACCTTTTCCTATTGACACTAAGTAGAGTTTGCTGGATGGTTTTAATTTCAACATTTGAAGAAAAGGTGAATCTAAAATTATTCTTACTGAAATAACAAAGTGCTGGCATGCGCTTGAAATTAAACTGTTCAGAAATCCACTGTGTAATCTACAGTTTCACCCTAATACTGTTTTCAGTAAGCAGGACAAATCTATTTCCTGGCAAAGAGCTGAACAGATGGCAATCCATTAGCAAACCTGGCTTTTCTAAGGAAAGTATTACTATTTCAGAATTACACGTTTCTTTTCATCACTAACAGTGCTTTAAAATATCCACGATACACAAAAATGCAAATTAGTCCCAATTTAAATGTAAACATCTGTTGTCAGTGTCCAGAATATGCCTAAATATTTGGCAGAGGTGCTTGCGTTGTGGACTCCCTGGTTGTCAGCCAGGGCTGACAGTAGTGTGAGGAGACGTAACATCACGGAGCAGTAGGATGTGATGTGCAGAAGGGAACTATGGGCAAGAAGAAATAGGTTTAAATACTGCACCTGGCCTGCAGACGGCCATCTCGTCAGCAAGATACACTTTGTCACCCATAGCAAGTTGTTATTATGTCAGCTGGAGAGGGTGGGCTGACACTCCAGGAGCAACCCAAGCCTGGTGCTTCCAGGTACTTCCTCTGTAGTCTTTCACAGCCAAGGAAGCAGGAAAGTGCTATGCAGGGTGGTTTTCCACATTTTGGTTGTTCTACTGAAGCAGACACAGCTATGTTTACTGTCACTTACACTTTGCACAGCTCTGCTGTGATGTAGGCCCAGCCCAGGCAAGAGTTGTAGCCTTGTATCCACTAGGCTGTGCCCCACAGAGTGCTATGTGCAGCAAGAAAATAGCATTGCACGAGAGGCAGCACTCACTGCCATGCATTGTGTAGGGAATTTGCTTTATCTCTGGCTAAGAAATGTTTGCTGTTCTCCCCCACTGAGGCATCCAGAAATAGTAAAACTTCGTATAGATGCATACATCAGAAATCTGAGTTAGGCCACGACGTCTGCTCTCAGACAAAACCTGCATTCTGTGTTCAGTGCAGGGATGGGAGCATTCCTAGCGCCTGACACAAGTGGAATTCAGAATCGTGTGGTAAAATGAATTACCATTTAAAGGTGAAGGGCATGTTGTGTGTGAATGATTGAAAGCCAATTACATTCTGGAAGATTACTTCAGTCCAAAGCACAGGAATTAATTTCCTTAATTCCTGTCATCATGTGCCTTTCTACCTGCACAAATGTGTGCAAGTTCCATTAGGGCTTTTTAATATGTAGAACAAGTTCACAAAATAATGGAAATTTTAATCACTTACAATTTAATCTCCAAGGCTTTTGCCTGACCTTTGTGTGGTGCTCTGTTGGGAGGAGGGGAAGGAATCAGCAAGTGCTTCAGTGCAGAGATGTGAAGCACTGGAGCTGAGGGGGTACGGCTCTGGGCTGAGCTTCATGTGCCTGTGAGCTTTGTGAGGGGCAGAGCCTGTCCTCCGAGTGTCTTCAAGCAACTCTGTCAGTCTTTTACAGAAAGAAGTGCACCTTCTTGTCTCTTGCATGTATCTTGCATGCTGAATGGGTGGCACTCTGTCGGTAATCCCCAGAGCCCACCAGGCCTCACTGTGGGAAGGTTTTAGGCCAATTCAGAGGTGATGCCAGAAACTTTGAAAGCTGTGCTTGTTCCACGTTGAGGTGAAAAGTTACAGTGCTGCGTTATGTAAACTGACAAAGTAAGGTTGGATTTTGTTTTTCATTTTATGTCCAAGATTATGGATTTTTTAAGTATGCTCCTGGTTTAATTTGCCTCTTCGGACATCAGATCAAAATGGAATGTTTAAAAATGCCCATGCTGTGTTGTTTGTTTTTTTTTTTCACCTTTGCGTGCCACTTTTATTGGCACACCTTGTGCTTTGTTCTCAGCACTCGATCAGCAGCACTGCCTCTACCTGTCCTCACAGTGCCTTCAGCGTGCCACAGCCCGGTGGTGACCAGCAGTGGCCACTTTCCCCATCATCAGACAAAGCTCGCATCTCCCTCGTGGCCGTATTCTGTTGCCTTTCTCTCCCCAAAGCCCTGTGCAGATACAGGAAGCTCCTGATGGGTGTGAGGCACTCAATGAGTGCCTTAGCACAGTCTAATGGAAGCTTTTTCTGCAAATAACACTGTGCTCCAAGGTATATGATGGAAGGGAGCACCTTTCTGCTCTTCCCTTGGTGCTCGTTTTAGGAATGGTCGTATGGAGGCACACAGTTTGAAGCAGGCATCTTGCTAGCTAGGCATAATGTGTGTTCCACTCTGAACTTCCTCTGTCTTACTAGTTCGGCAGTTTTCATCAAGCTTGTTTTACATAACATTTTACTTGTGCTCTTTCTTCTGAGATGAAAATCTGCTCTGACAGAAAATTGACCATTTATTTACTCAGATTGCTGCAAAACTTCAGTTATTCTTCCTTGCTCCCGACCGTGAAAATGGCAGCTTTAAAAGAGCACTTTTCAGAACTTCTTGCTTTTGATGATTCTATACAATTAGGCTGTACAAAGACCATTGCATGATTAAGTG
Source organism: Lagopus leucura (assembly GCF_019238085.1). Lineage (NCBI taxonomy): Eukaryota > Metazoa > Chordata > Aves > Galliformes > Phasianidae > Lagopus > Lagopus leucura. Next base: position 2,246,946 of record NW_024962335.1, on the reverse strand, counting down.
CATGGAAATATTTCTCATTTGAAGGAGAGCTTTCAACTGTCTTTTATTAATAATCCATGTCCTCTTACGTTTTTCTTTATATAGTTACTATTCATGCATGGCACTGGTAGTTTCAATTCTTCATGTGATTGAGGATAAAAGAAGAAATTTGAATAGACTGAATATACTGTGCTGATATTTTAATCCCTGTGAAGTTTCACGACAAGGTCATAGCTATTGGCTGTTGACAACCAAATTTCTCCTCACTTTCAATTATATCCTAGGCAACTGGAAATACTTCTTGCTCTTGAGCTGTGGCACACAGCTAATCTCTGTTGGTTTTTTAAGAATTCAAAGAAGTTTTTTTTTTTTTTTTAGTGGAGGGATGTCCCATAACTTCCTGAAAATCCTTAATGAAGCATCGTGTTCAGTGACAGTAAATATGTAATTGAATCAATTCATAATTTGATTTGATGGCTATCAGCCACCAGCTGATAGCAGAGGTAGATGTACTCTATGAAATACGACCAGATGACATTTGACCATTTGCATGCTAGAGGGCATACATGGGGTTTTTTCCCATCAATGCTTATACATTTCTGTACAACAGAACTGAATACTGAGTATAAGTTGCTAGATACTGTCTGTGGAAAAAAATGTATAACGTACTCGTCAGTAAGATGAAGTCAGAGTCATAAAGTGTGAAATATACTCCTTGACAGAGGTACAGCATAAGGCCAGCTATCTTTTACAGTGCGGTTAAGCCCTTCAAAACAGTGCTAAGCGGTTATGCTGCTCCCTGCATGGCTTTCAACAAAGCGTTTCCATCTGTCAGAGAGATTTCTTGTACTGCTCTCCAACCTGGCGTGTTAAAGGAGAAAAATACTTCTGCAAGTGCTGTGTGCTTTAAGTCTAACGTTCCTCTATTTGGTGTGCCAGCTGATGACATATAAATAATCAAATTCATTCTTCTGAGGCTACAAAAAGGCCTGTTGTTTGTAGAAACAGAGAGAATTGACCATTCTGGATTCAGTCTGAAATGTGATTTTTTTTGTTTTCCATCAGTATGCCAACATGTATTTGATTTTTTTTTCCATGTATTTTTCTGAAGGAATGGATTAAGGTAAGCAGGTAATATGGGTGTTTTTGAGGATCCATGCAGTTTAAGAGGTTTTTTTAGCCACATATAGTCTCTTGGAGATCTGCAGCAAGAATATGAGAAAGTCTCAACCTGAATGTAATCTTTGATAACATATTTTGAAAAGTTAAATGCACACATTTGACTTGGATGCCTCAAGGCAGTAGAAGACTGGCCTGGTGGAGCTGGCTGGGCACGCTGCTGCATGAGCTCTATGTTACGAGGCAAGCTGGGCATCAAGGAGAGAGCTCTGTCCTCAGGCCTGAGGCAGCTCCTGATGATGGGATGTTGAAACTGAGCTTTGTCACGATGCGTGGGAGTGAATGAAAAGTTCATTGCATCATCTCCAGCACGCGCCAGGCACAGCGGGCCTCTGGTGCTGCCTTCCTCCAGAGAGTTGTGCCTTTGTGGCTCATGCCATGAAGATGCATGGAAATGTCTTCAAAAAGTGGCATTTTTAATGTTTAACTTTTATAGAGTGTAGAGGGGGAATATCTGATATTTCCAATCATGTTTGTCTTAGAAGCACATAACTGGGCAGTCAGACAGTAGTGGTGAGAGACACCTCTGATCCCCTCCTGCTCAGGGATCTCACGTTCCTCCTGGTCTGTCAGGCTGAAAAATTCCATAGAGATGGTAGCAATGAAATAATTCTTGTAGCCTACCTGAATTAATCTTCTGTAGAACGAAGTGATAAACAGAACTTGCATGTGTACGTTATGCGTCTCGTTCTTCAAATGGGGCTTTCTGCTGAAGCTTGTTGGCATGGATTTCAGTCCACGACAAGCTCCAGAATGGGTGAGGGGTTGACCATTTGAAACAAGTTGAGAGATAATATCAGAAAGCACAAGGGGTGCTATTTTTATGCATAGTAATCTAAATTATTTCACATTATGCGTTTTTTGACATTTAAAAATAATACTAACATGCTGTAAACTGTATATGTATGTACAAACCCAAGATTTTCAAAGTTAATCTCAGTCAGCTTCCTTTGTGATAGTTGCTGGAAATTCACCTTTGGAATAAGAAATATTCAACAATTGATTCTCTGTTCAGATGAGCAGGTTTGATTCAGAAGTACACATTTGCATAGTAATGATGCTTTCCTGAGTATTTAAACTACAAGCTCAGACCTCAGCTGTGTTTAAAAGAGAGAGATGAAAACTTTTTTTCAGAACTTTTTTCTCCATGGTTCAAAATAGAATGGTTACATTCTATTTTTATATAATTTTATATACTTGTATGTAGTTCTGCTAAGTCACCAGGAAATGCTTCTCATAATGAGTTGTCATTACCTTAGTGCTCCTTTAATAATAGGGCTTTTTGTTGGTTTTTGCTTTTTTAAAGAAGAAAAGATTGATTAGAAAAGTGGATTTCCAGAAGAGATCAGAGAACTCTTATTATTTAAAATATAGAACAATTAAGTATCCAGGAATACACAGAGCATCAAAGCATTGATTTGTTTCTGTGTAAACGTGGATAATTGAATAAAGAAGAGCGTTGCTCAGAATAGACTTAATTCATTTTTTTCTGAAGCAAAATTACATTTTTACTGATTTGTTTTAATAGAACCCCAAGTTTAAACACTAATCCTTTATATCCACTAACTCTTTAATTTTCTTTCTCAACCATGTTTTCTGAAAAAGGATAAATCTCCCAGATAACAAGGCGTCAATCCCTCTGCAATCAGTGAGGCATTAGGGAAAAATGCACTTGAAATAGCTTATATAGATCACCATAGTCATCAGCAGTAGTTTTAACCATCAGAAACTTGTTTACTGTCATCTCATCAGCTTCCAATAGGTTTGGCAGTAGTGTTTGTGCCAAATGCTATTTACTGAATCAGCACAGGAATAAAAGGATAACACATCTGTTCTTATACAGAGGCAGACTGGAGAAACTGTAAGAGAGGACGTTGGCCTTAAAATCAATGAAGCACTCTTTGAAAAGAGAGGTGATTTGATGTCTGATCATCTTGTAATCCAGTGGTAATAGTGGTGGAACTTACACTAATTTATTCAACACTTTCTGCTTCCTAACAGTACAGCCATCTTAAAACATGCCGGGTGTGCTCCCGAGATCTTAGGCAGATACCTCCCTTCTTGTGATACCAGGCTGAGAAGCGTTCTAGTTCTCCTGCTCCTGTTCTCAGCATAGTTCAACGTGTAGGATACCAAACAACTGCATTCCAAAAGTGACACTGAGCACTTTCCCACAGAGGTTTCCCATTTGAAAGTTTTTTTCATAACTTGCAGCAGCAATCGAAGTGGTCGTGGCTTTCTTCTGAGGTCATAGACTTTCCTAGTTGTAAGTTAATTGTGAGCGGTTGTTGAGATCTACCATCAGCATATGTTTATTGCCTAGGTATACTGCCAGAGGATTTTATTCACTGTTTCCTTCTTACTGTAGCTTTTCCCATGCACATACTCAACAGTTTCTTTTCTCTTCCTTGAGAAATGGCTAGTATGTAGCCAGCTACCAGAGGGATTCCAGCCGCAGAAAGTAATATTGTTAAACCCACTAAAATTGAAGAAAGGATATTAACTTTCTTGTTGTTACCTGAGCCTACAGGGAATCTTATCTTAGGTGTATGTGTGTAATCACTGCGTCACAGCCGTTCCATTGCACGAATGCCATTTTTTTACCGCCATTTTACTGGAATCTCAAGGCACCTAAAAGCCCCCAGAAGATAAAATCGTGATGCTAGACTTAAAGTGAAGATTTGCATTGCAACTATGTACAACTGCCAGTAGCCCACAGCCATCTTTCTCATCTTTCTGGTAATAAAAGAGAAAGATTTAAGATTCAGATTAGTTGGGGAGGTAAGAACTGAGAAGAGGCAGCAGGAGACTGGTAATGACATGAGCAGAGAGGAGAGTGAGAGCAACTGCCTTGGCTCCAGCACAGTGCCTGTTGTGATGGAGAATTAGCATCCTGAAGTTAACCTTGCCTCCCTTTGAGAGGCACCGTTTGGTGCCTTTTCTCCCCTTCCTGTCATCTTCCCTGCCAACAAAAATCACTCTTATGCAAACAGAAAGCATGATGCAAGTATCTGTGTGGGTAATGCATGAGGTTGCCCATATGGCCAATACTTTTGTTTTGCAGTGTGCACATAGGACACACTAACACATGCTTTTGCTTAGGCAGGAAGATGAAAGAGTGGAATTCAGCTAAGAGAAAAGTATATCCAAGTTGGAAGTAATAGTTTTCGTCCTGTTTTTCTTTGTTTGCACAAGCCTATTTATTGTAGTTATTTCTGTTCTACAATTCTTGAGCTTAGTCAAATTTTTAATTCCTTCCCTGATTTTAATGCTGTATGCTTACTGACTAAATCACAAAAGCAAGTATCCTGTAAAGTAGGGTTCCTGGTGTATTCTAATGTAGTAGCATTTCAGCAAGATGCCCAGTGTACTTCTGTCTGGCATTTCAAATGGTGGCATTCCAGCATGATTAGTGGCTTCTGCTGAACGAATCCTCCAAGGCCGAGAGATGCTGTCTTCAGGAGATAGGTGAGGCTGGTGGAGTTGCTGGGGCATCTTTTTACGAGTTACCTATAGCTACAGGAAGGAGCATACAATTTCCTTACTTTCACAAAGTTTAGATTGTAGGACCTTATTTCTTAAAAGCCGGATCCTTACACTGCTGAATTTCTGAATGTCTCAGGGATTTCGAACTTTGCTTCAGAGGTTGATTTATTTTTTTTCCTGTTATTTTATAGCTTCAGAAGGCCAAAACACTATTTTACACTTCCTGTGAAGGCAAATAGCTGCTTCAAACACTTGAGAACTTTGGGGTTTTTAGAAGTCCTTACAGAAAGGCTAAAGAACTACAATAACAAACTCTGAAGCAACAAAGTATTATGCTTCCTGTTGGAAATAAATGTTTTTGTTGTTTGTTTTTTGAATAAATGAGTATATACATGTATATGTTTATATTTATAGCATGCACAGCATGTATTTATTTGAATACAACATTCACTTTTTTTGCTAAGTCTAAAAAAATGTTTTTGTGTCATATTCACAGCTAACTGTCCCTTGTCAGAAAAGGCACAAGAACCGTGTCTCATCTGTTCTATTCAGCACTGAGTAGCTGTCTATAAATCTTAATTATGATCACCAAGAGCACACACAATTGAACGATAGAAAGTTGTATCTGTATATGGAGAGAAAAAAGAAATGTTACCTTCCCTTCTCTTTTCTCCCAAGGTGATGCAGGAGAAAAATCATGGTGTTCTTTTTAAAGAACTGTGCAAGAACATACCAGTGTTTTCAATGTTTGTCTATTCTTTGCATTTTCAACTTCATTTTTTTTAAATCCCTTCTCTTAAAGGATAATTTGGAAACTTGTTTTCACACTGGTGCTATATTTGAAGCTTTCTATACACAATCAGTGGGTGCTGTCACAGGGTTGGTGTGTGTCTTGGTTACTCACAGATGGCAAAATCTTCTGATGAAAATTCTCAAACTTACATTTTTGCACCTCCTCACCTTCACTGCTTAAAAAATTATAACAAAACTACTAATTTGGAAGAATAAAAATTATATAACTATTTTAAAATTATTTGATTTTAAAATTAATTTTAAATGCTCATCTCTGAAAATTCTGAATTGCATTATTACTATTCAGGCCTAGTTTTAATAAAACCCATGGAAATTCATCATAAAGAAAAGATCTTGAATTACCTATCAATTCAAGCTGCACTGTTTTATTATCATCCCTCTAAAAAGCAGTAGCGGAAATGTGACAGCACCAGGTCACATTCTCAAAGGATCTGATGAGCTTAACAGTTTTAGGAACTTTGTGGATCTCTCTCAATAAACCAAATTTTGAAAATTGTCACCAGGGACGTTCCTCTGACTTTACACCACTTATGCGAAGGCTTCACTGTAAAAATTGAGGAGTGGCTTTACGTGTGCGGATTAATGATTATGCCAGAAAAATTGACCAAGATAAAGCACATCCAGTTCTTCCAGTTAGCCTTTATGGCAGGTTAGGGCTGTGAAAAAGCCCTAGCTGAATATGAGAATGGAAATCACCAATTAAAACTTATCGGGTTAGAAGGGGGAAAATTACTCAGACGTTGGTAGACATTGAGAAATTCCAAGAAAATAAAGGAGTATACTTCTTCACTTAAAGGGACCTTTTGAATGTTGAATTTGAACACACTAAGGGAGCATTAAGGAGCAGTATGCCTAAAATGGCATAATTTCAATATTTCGGGTCGTATTCCTGAAATGGGAAAAGAGGAATTGCTGAAGAGAATCACAAGGGTCTTTTGTAGTGTTGAGGCTGCTGGATGGAAAGATCTCCACACAATATCTATATGTATTTTGGATCATAGGTGACCCTGCATTCCTGGCAAATTAAGTGTCCTTTCTGTAAGTTATTTCGCAAAACATATCAGACCTCTACTGTCATATTCAGGTGTTCCTGCCAAAGCTGCTGGGAAGACTCATGGTGATTAACGTGCCTTGGGGTATGCAGCATCTGGGTCAGGAGCAGAGGGAAGCAGAGGGCTTGTATACCTGTAGTGTGTCTGAGAAGATAGAGCCAGAGAAATCTGAGTGTATCACCAACATACAGAAAGAGAAATATAGACCCAGGTAGGGTCTGATGAATAGCCAAAGAAAACAAGAAAGATGCAGGCATGGGGTATGTATGTATACTCAATTTTATCCCATGCTTAGTTTTCCTCATTTGTTATTTAAAAAAAAAAAAAAAAGCATCAGATTTTTGGTTAAGACATTTGTAAAACTTTTAACCAAAAAGCTGTGAAGGTGACTGTTCTCAAGCGTGGTGTCTTCTGTACCACATGGAGGTAAATTTGCATGAATTTTTCACTGTAAATCTGGACAGTAACACTGGATTTCATTGTACCATGATGTACGTAGGATGCAGGCATTTACATCTAAGCTAATCATCTAGTCTCCCTTTGTAGTCAACAAAGAGAACAGGCGCTCCTAGAATATGATTCATCTTATCTAAAATAGGTCAGATAAACTGTAGCCTGAAAGTGTTTCTCTTCATTGAAAGTAGCAACAGTCTGGGGTGAGAACTGAGCTGTAGATGCCTGCATTAGAACTGTGGTGAGTTGAAATCCTCAGCACAAGGTGAATCATGAGGGTTTGGTTGTTATATTTATTTCTGCGTACACAGTAATGTTTAACCACAGGAGTAGAAGTGATACTGCATTAGACCTATAACTGCTACCCATATAATATAAACTAATATAAACATAAAGCTATATAACTATAAATATTAGTGTAGCTATAATTTATCAGAGACTTTGATATTACTGCTGTAATGTCACGGTTTCAAACACGTTAGCGCAAAGAGGCCTTTTTCTTCCCATTTGGGGAGAAGAAAAACGACCCAATTAAGATAAGGATAGATAACAAATTTACTACAAATGGTAAAAGAATGTCACCCAGAATTGTAGATGATGAGGAGGCTCCTGGGAAATGAAGTAAATCCAGGTGTATCTTCCACTTGGAAACACAGCTTGGCAGCCTGTCGCATGATGTCATGATACAGATTACTGTTAAAACCAGGACATGTAATTGATTTGAATACACCTCACAAATACACATTATGGTGTGTTGAAAGTTAATGCTGTATTGTAACAGGCTCCTATGTTGTTCCCTGCACATCAAGTCTGATTTACCATGGTGAAGTACACCTTTATGCATACTCATTAGTATGAAATTCCGGGCGAGACAAAGATTGCAACTTAAATGGGCAAAAAAGGCTGCTCTCTGCCTTCATTTTCCTGAACTGTTTAGGTTAAATTAAATGTATTAACAGAAGAGTTGTTTTATTTCAGGAGAGCGCTGTGCCATTAGTAAGGAGATGAACTGGGCTTTGGGCAGTCTGCTGTTTGACGCCAGGCAGGACTTGTCATGTTAGGCAAAGCAGCAGCTGACAGCAGAGCTCTGGTAATGCAGAAAATTCTCAAAAGACGCAAGCTGAAAATCTTCCAAAGCTGTGCTTTAACCAAGAAGTCATGGAGATAAGGGGTTACTGGCTGTGAATTACGAATGAACTTCGCTAATCACTGCGGAATTCTAATTGCCTAGCCATTGATTACCTACTGTCATTTGATAGTATTTGAAGATCACTCAGTGTAGGTTTGGGAAATTATGATAAAAAGTAGACTAACATTGGGAATTTAGAAATGTGTTTTCATAAGCTGTAAAGGAGCAACTAAACCTTAGCAAAAGTACTGAGGAATAAAAACGTGGCAGTTATGAAGACCTGTTATGTTATGCAAATTCTTCACCTTCAGCCTAATTAAAGGTCTTCAGGCGCAACGAAATAGAGCTTGAAAATTGTCAACGTTATTTTTCTGTAATGCCATAGTGAAGCAAGTGAAGACTTGCTGAGTGTCCTTGCTGTCAGTCTGTAGTGATGTTCCACCTCTTTGAAGTACCAAGGTATGGTATTTTTTCCTAATAACTGGCATACTAATTCATCTAAGTTCTCCAGAATTAAAATGAATGAGGCAGTTGAATGACTTCAGAAAGGTGAGAGGTCTACTTTCTCATCTTGTTAATAAATAAGTGATCATCAAATTGTTGCTTGGGAAGCAACCCAGAAACGTGATTCCTGAGTAGTTATCAGAGTACTGAAATACTACATAGGTCGCTCCACAAGTAATGCCTCCTTTTTGTTTCCATGGAAACCTCAACAGATACAAAGAGCACAATAACATTATTTCATAGAGCAAGTGCTCAGCTACAAAACACTGTTTTTTCAGCATAGTCACTACCATTAGCTGGGCATTTTTGCTACTGATGAGCAACAGCCTGCATGCTGTGCTCCTAAAAATCTGCACCAGAGGAGGTAGCACAGCGTGGCTGTTGCCACTGCCAAAATGCACCATCGCTGCCACACCATGCTCACATCCTCTGCTTGATATCCATAAACATTCAGCAAGCATTCAAGTGTCGTTAGGTGCCGTTTTTTCGCATGAAGAAATCAGTGACACACCTTTGTTTCATGCACACTTTCATGTCAGATGCCATTGTGTCAGACTGCCCCTCTGCTGCCATCAGTCACACAGCAACAACGTGTAACGGAATATTGTCAGGAGGCTTCTGCCTCTGCTGCCGTGCTACCAACATATTCCTGTTGGTGTCATGGGCTGACAGAATAAAATGGGAGGCATTGCTTACATGGGCAGCCCTTGTATTTTTTTAAATAATTACTGTTTGCATCCAGGCAAGTATTACAGAGCATACTATCATCTGTTTAGTTATTTCTTAAGTCAAAGAATAATATACTTATTTTAAGGACTGCAAACCAACATTTTAGGTCACTATGAGAGAAAGATTGGGTGCTGGTAGATGTACAACAGTTTTCTTGTTTTTGTGTTATAAATCATGCAAGTACATTCGTTTTCTAGAGCCACTGTCATATTGGATGGGAAGCATTTAATACACTAGAGTAATTTTCTATTATTTTTCTTTGTAATTTATAGCTTATCTGAATAAACTGGAACTAAAGCCTGCACAAAATATACTGGGGTAAAACCACATTCACAAACTGCAGGAACTTTGTCTACCCAGATTTAACAGTCATGTGAGACAACCCATAGTGGGGACCTGCTGGGGTTCTTTCTGCAATGCATGGATTCATGATTAACTTTCACGTAGTAAAAGCTGAATTGAAGAATAGTAGAAATATCATTTACTTTTAAAAACATCCATCAAATTCAACAGATCTATCTACATTGTGTATTCCTTAGCTATTTGAACAAAATCAGCTAGTGAAAGCAGTTAGTATATTAGAATAGGGTGATCAGCAAAGCATTAGTTAAGCAAAATGACCTTTCTGTTAATTGCACTCTGGTATGTGGCTATATGTATGGAATTCAACTTCATTTATTATTGCATGGGAATGTTCGGCTTGTATCACAGTGTGGTATTTTGCTAGTTCTATATTCTAGTGACATCTCTCTTTCTTAATGCTTAAATAGTAACCTACTGCTTCTTTCCCACTAACAATACAAATGAAAATTCATTCAAATTAAAATAGAAAGAACACTTGAAATCTTTTTTTTTCTGAGAGCCACGCTTTTCTTTTGATGGGCACATCTGATAAAATGTGTTCCACCCACAGCCCCCTGACTTCACTGACAACATGATCCACCACGCTGAAACCTTATTATTTCCTGAAAGGCTGTAGGCAAGCATGATGATGGGAAGGCAAAAAGGGAAGCGAATGTTAAACAGAAAAGGAGAGAAAGAAATTCTTTTTGTATAAGGAAGTCAGAAGAAAATGGTTGTTGAAAAAAAAAAAGGGGCTAGAATTCGATATAAAAAAAGGACAAGTAATATAATATTCATTTCCAAGTGTACACGTCATAGAATACAGAGGATTAATTCCACCCATGTTGGGACTTAAAATTCCCACTAATTTCTGTGTGATACAAAATGAGAAATGAAGATAGATGTCAGTGACGTTACCATCAGTTTAATGTAAATATAATGGAATTTGTATTTCTGAATATAGAGAATATTTTTCACAATTCCTGTTGTGTTCCAAAAATATCCTAGATTAAAAGAAGGGCAAATCAGTAATAAAATGCATGTTTAATTTGCATAGAACATAACTGCTTTTAACATAATTCCACGAGTATTGTGTATCTGTATAAACACACATTGTTTCATCAATTGGTGCTTCTCACTAGTGGGTAAGAAAATGTTATTCAAGAACAATTTCCTGGTGATAATTTTTGCGAGGAAAGCTGATTACATTTGTAATCAAAGGGACATTTGGGACAAGAAAAGCGTCCCAGCAGATGAATAGCAATCCTTTGGAAACCTGTGGCATTGCTGTAACTGACAGGGATGGTTTGATTACCTGCTGCTTGCTTTCTTGTCATCGTAGCTATGGAGTCTGCCTCAGCAGCAGTCTCATCACTTATTTGAGCTGGCACTTATTTTAGTTTTGTCTGGAACTCGCCTTGTATGAAGGATCAGGAAAAAGCTGCACTTAACTTACATTGAACAAGTTCACTTTTTAAGCATTCCTGGAGGAACTGTTCATTCAAGTCTCCCCGGCAGAGTTATTAATTGAAAGAAATAGGCTATTCCGTGAGATTGCATTTATACATTCATGTTTAAACAGATTCAGTTTTGCACAAACTGTTACACTTTGCTCCTGACAGAGCATCAGCTTGTAACAAACAGCTTTGGCCCTGAACGCATGCCTCATTTCAATTCTGTATTTTTATCCCTTCAAGCTCTTTATTATTCCATATTCTCTGTACTGCAAGCAGTTTTGCACAAGTCATTGCCAAATTGGGTCAAGCCATGTGCCTAAGAGAGAGAAAGCAAGCTGATTATTGTTAACAAATATGGTGAATAAAAAAAACAAGAACTTGGGTAACAACATTCATGCGTTCTGGCTCACTGGATGGATTTGGAAGTGGGGGAAATCAGAATACTTTCATGGTATCCAGAATTTTCTTTACCCCAAGCCAGTTCTTAATCACAAAACGAAGTAAACTGATACTGACAAATGACAGCTTCATGATCAGTTTTGTGTAGGAGTCTGCATACTAAACATCCATTGACTTCATGCCAGGCTTTTGTACTGGGATGAAAACTTACCTTTTGTGTTGTAACATTCCCTGTTTTAGAAGTGATTAATTGTTTGTACCTGGTCCATGCCCTAGGGAAATGTTTAGACCCATACTTAACAATTTTGTATTGATCAATGTATCTAAAGCTATTTAAGTTCCCTTCTGGATCAGAACAGCTATTTCATTGAATATATCACTGGATTCAGGACCAAAAGCAAATACAGTGTTGTACACAAAATGTTCAGATATGGTGAGGAAACTTCTACACATCTGTAAAATAGTAATCAATCTGCCGTCTCTGGCCCCAGCCTTCTACAGATACAGTTGGTGACAGTTCTAAAATTCCCCAAACCAGTACTGGAAAAGATGCCAGTCTGACTTAGAAAATCTGAATTTCAGAAGTCATATCTGATCTGTTATGATTGGCTGTTGGAGCTGCTTTATGATAAATGATCTAATTGCTTTGTGCAGAATGAAATGCATAGCAGTTTTTACCAACTAGCAGATAGACAGATGTCTGTTAAAAGGTTTGAAAATTATTTGGTTGTTAAGTTATTATGGCACAACCTACCATGCTAAATAATTACTTATCTTCTTCAGTTAAACTGTAAATTTAACATGTGACATCATCTTCTCTATTCCTAACACTGAAGTAGATGGATAATAATTATTTGGTACAATTACACTGTTATTGTTAGAGCTCATCTTCTGTCACCTCTGTCTCTCTGTGTTTTATATGTAAGACATCTGGTCAATATAGCTCAGTTGCAAACCAAGGATTGTAAGAACTGTTTCAGTTAGTATAATCCCCTAGTCAGAAACAGTAAAACTCTTGTCATCAGAGTGGAGAATTACACAAGGCTGAATGTAGCCTTTGTAGTTGTTGCAGAGTTATGTGGTGGTCTGGGGAGGGATTTTATTTCTTCTTAGTGCAGTTAGTGCACTGAATTAAAATACCTTGAATACTTTTTTATCGTTTAGTATTAAGAGTACATGTAATCACTAGGATACAGACCTATTTTTAGTAGGATTGTGTAGTTGGCCAATAGCAGCTCAGGTAGCTGTTGAGAGTGAGAATTCAATGTGAGAATGACCACACGATCAAGACTGTTGTTAAGTGATAACAGCAGATCTACAGGAAGAGCTGGAAGGTAGCACTAAATGATGCAGGAGGAGAAAACCTTTTATTAAGCTCTACCATTTAAAAGCTGACTGAGATGTATATCGTGCAGCTCCCTCCTGGGAGTGAATCAGTATGACCAGATTCCTGCTCAGTACTCCGAATGTCTACTAAGTTAAGCCTTCTGGATTGCTCTTCAGAAGCACTTAGATTGTGCCCTTGATGATACTCACGGACTTAAGGAGAATTTAGGCCACCAAAAAAAAGTGCTTCACATAAGAGGGTGCTCCAAAAGTAACACCTCCTATTTTATTCTGTTGGCCCATTGTGTCAAGAGATATATGTTGGCAGTAGAGGTTGACCCTTCTGTCCAGTATTCCATTGCATTTTGTTGCTGTGTAAGAAGTGGCAGCAGAGGGGCAGACTGACAGAATGGCGTCTGACATAGAAGTGTGTATGAAACACAGGTGTGTCATTGAATTCCTTCATGTGGAAAAACATCACCCACTGATGTTCATCAGCGCTTACTGAATATTTATGGAGACCAACCAGTGAATGTGAAGTCGTGGTGGTGTGTTACAGCAGTGCCAGCAGTGGTTCACAACCACTGGTGCAGATTTTTAGGAGCGTGGCCTCAAGGCTCTTGTTCATCACTGTCAAAAATGCATTGCTAATGGTGGTGACTATGTTGAAAAAGTGTTTTGCAGCAGAAATTGCTCTGTCAAAACGTGTTACAGTGCTCTGTTGTAGTCCCCAGGGAAATAAGAAAGAGGCATTACTTTTGGAGTGACTTACATATTTATGTGGGTTTTACACAGGTTTTATATGGCAAATCAGGTAATTTAGCATAGGTTTTCGGAGACCTGGACAAGAGCTTTACGTATTTACTCTTATTTACTCTTCACTAGCAAGCTCGAGATTTTCTTTATAATTGATATGAAGACTTAGATTTATGAAAAGATCAAATACTTTTATTAGACATTGTCATTGGAGTGTGCTTATATATGTCAGCGGAGAAGTTCTTTACAGAAAGAGTAGTGAGGTGCTGGAACAGGCTGTCCAGAGAGAATGTGGTGGCTCTGGGCAGCCTGGTCTAGTGGTTGGTGACCCTGCCTGTGGCAGGAGGGTTGAAACTAGATGATCATTGTGGTCCTTTTCAACCCAGGACATTCTATGATTCTATGATTCTCTGTCTCTGAAGGTGTTCAAGACCAGGTTGGGTGGGGCCCTAGGCAACCGGATCTAGTACTGGATCTGGAGGTTGGTAGCCCTACTTGTAGAAGGGGGTTGGAGCTTCATGATCCTTGATGTCCCTTCCAACCCAAGTCGTTCTGCAGTTCTGTGGTTCTATGACTCAGTGACTCAATTTCATTCTTGCAGACTTTCCAAAAGTAGACCCCGTATTGTGTCTGTGCTGCTTCTGTGCAGAAAAGTAAAAAAAAAAATAGATCTGGTAATGTAGATTAGCTGCTTTAAATTGGTAGATTTATTCCAGAAAAGGTTTAAGAATGCAGCTCTGCGTGTGTGTCTGTTGTATGTGTACATGCCCCATTTGGTCTATACATAGGGATTTGGATCTCTCAGCAGTAGTGCTGATGCCTAACTGAGCCTGGTATAACAAGATTAGTACAGTAGTAGTTTCCACAGTAAATTTTAAATTTAAAATCACTGTGATTTTTCCCCTTTTAGTCATTGTTGCATTTACAACCTCTGTTTATACTGACTTGTATTTCTTTCTTTTTCCGCTCAGATGTTGCAAGAGCAATTGAGTTACTGGAGAAACTGCAAGAATCTGGAGAAGTACCAGTACATAAACTACAGTCTCTAAAGAAGGTGCTGCAGAGTGAGTTTTGTACAGCTATCAGAGAGGTATGGAACAGAAATTTTTAGTTAAAATTAAAAAAAAATATTAAAGTATACTGCTGGAGAAGCAGCAGTACCTTATATAAAGGACAATGGATATGAGATGTGTCTGTAGCTATCTACAGAAAGATGAAGTTACTGAAAAGCAGATGCAGAAAAGTTGCATCAGCAAGGCCTCAAGCCTGAGGCAATTAGACTTGATAAGGAGAAAGAGTTTAATTATTACTTTAGCATTCTGCTCATGCTGTTTCAAGGTTTGTGCTAAGTCATACAGCGCATGGGGATGTGCTGAGTTGGGTGAGTGCAAGATTAAATGCCTCTTCTGGAACTCAGGTGTGAGGTACAGTAGAAATGCCACGAGAGACAAGCGATGTAAGCATGGAAGTTAACTGAAGCTAATATGAATCTTGTAGTCGGTGATCAGGTCCCAGTGGGTGTTGCTGCACATATAAGAATTTTTTATCAAATTACTAAGAATTGTGATTGTTACCCAGCAGTGTATGGTCAGGAGCCTTCCCGAGCTCTGCCAAACAGTAGATAAATTATTGTGTTGTTCTAGTCAAGCTAGAGAAGAAGGAGCCACTTTCTCACGTACATACTGGTAGTATTATCTTTAACGTAGTTAAATTATGAATACATCTGTTAGAAGTTTCTTGGACAGACACCATAAATTAATAAAATAATGCATCAGACATCTTACCTACTAAAACTGAATGCTGTTAACCTGCCAGTCTGAAGCAGCTCTAGGTGCTTTAGTGAAAATAACATATTTTCAGCAGAAAATCTGTAAGAAATTCTTTTTACGTTTGTTTATCTATTGGCTAGAACTAATCCTCCCTCACTGAAATCAATGGGAAATCTAATGTTGCTTCAATGGTAGCAGGATTGAACCTCCTGATAACTAGGCAACAGCAGCACATTGATTGAGTGGACTGCTGAGTGTCTGGAAGGAAGAAAGATAACAGTTTAATAAGCAGAATGCAACACACTCTTTGTTTCTTGGAGTATATTCTCCAATGTGAGAAACAGAGGGAGTTTTCCCCTAAGTTAAATGAGGGTTTTCAAAGCTTTTTAAAGGGAATAGTGTTTGATGACAATTGATGACAATAAATAATGGCACTATCTACCCTGTAAGCTGATATTCTGATTAGTCCTTTCGTTTAACACATTAGATGTTTCTTTAATTGACCACAGAGCTTTGAAAAGTTATTTTTCTTCAGATAGCAGAGTCTGGCACTCTGATTGTTATGGGAATTTTCAATCTCTGGAGCATCATCAGTGAAATCTTGTCGAATTTATATCCTTCTCAGGAAAATATTCTTAACAGAAACAGACATAAAGCTTTTTGAAACAGTTATGGAGGCTAGGAAGTAGGAAAATGTTGTAGGCAAATGCACTCTCAGTTCAGTGAACTGAAAGTGGATTTTGACAAAACCATCTAGATGGCACAAAAGGTTTGTAGAGAGTTGTGTAAAGATAGCTTGTACATGCCAGACAGTCTAATTGCTATTAGAGTGTTACAACTAAGTAATAGTCACCTTAATATGCTTGTAACACAAGAATCAATTAATGATGAATAATTAAGTCAGTTCTACCAACTTCATAAAAAAGTATTTATTTCAAAATATTTAATATTACATACTTATAGACCAATATAACTAATTGGTCTAATTGCTATCATATCACCATTAAAGAACAGAATTCTGTAAAAGAAAGAAAATTATTAGTATCATTCATGACTACACATAAAAGTACTTCTGTGAAGAAACATTTTAATATAAAATGTCCAATAATACTCCTTTCATCCAAGGAGAGTAGAGGAATTGACATATATAGATCGGCAATTCTTAAGATTGTTCAGCGTGTGGCTCCTCTTTACAGTTACTTGCATTAAACCTTTGGTGAATGTTTAGATTGTAACACCTTTTTCTTTTTTTTTTTTTTCCTACCAGTTGAAAAGTTGTTGGAAAATGCCAGCAAAGATTTTCTTCTGTTAAAAAAAAAAAAAAAAAGAGTAAAAAAAGCGTGGAATATTCCAGCCATGTTAAATTGTCAGACTCCTCCAAGCACTGTAGTAGGGAGTTGGAGAATATTTATTCTGGGTCTTGCAGTTAATTAGGATTGTCCTTGCATGTCCTTTGTGTACGCTGGAGTTACTGAGAGACAGATAGGCGCTTTACTGAAGAGCACAGTCTTTTTTTGTGCATATTCAAGGTTGAAATAGCTGTTGCTAAACAGAAATTTCCCTGCAGATGCTCCTTCCTGTTGTTTATTTTCTCTAACCCCAAGTACAGTCTGTGAGAGTGTGGAGACTAGCTTTTTATTTCCTCTCTTCACACCTACATAATGGAGAGAAGAGTTACTGACCTTTGAGGGAGAGGCATGACAGTCAGCTGGAAGAAATGTAGAAGGTTGTATGGAGCGATTTTCCTGGAGAAAGCAATGAAGTAGACAGAGTCAGCAGTAGGTAGAATTAATTGAAATGGAGTGAGGAGTAGTGGAAGACTTTGTATTAGTATGCAAATTCAGGAAGAGGCTGCTTATTAAATGTATGCTGAGATTCAGATTTGCAGTGTGATGTGTACATTATGTAATACAAGAGCTGAGCCTAACTTTCTTTCATCAGAAAATCTAATAAAGCAGGTTAAAGCAGGTGTTTGTAATCCTATAAATTCCATAATGGAAGAGCTGTGGAAAATAAATGTTTTCTTTTCCAGTTTAAGAAATTATGAACACTTAACTGTCCAGTGAGTTTCACTGTTAAAGTATATCCCAGAGAAACTTAATGTTGGGCTGAATGCAGGTGAAACGATTGAAGATAATTTTAGTCCACACAGCTTTGATTGACTGTGACTTGTCTTTTCTATAACTAGGAATTATTTGACTTCAGAAGCACTAGGTCACCTTTATGATTAATTAGCCTTTAAAAGTATGGGATACTTTATTAGATGACGTACGTTTCAATCTAGTATGTAGGAACCTATTAAATGGCCATAATGAATTGTATTTATGGGAACATATTTAGTAAATTAAGCGACCAATTCAAATTCTCAAACTAATATTCCACAGAAATAAAATCTTTTTAAAGTGACTGAGTGAATGAATTTAAATAGGAATACTTTGGCATTTTTCTAGAATGCTATGTCAGGAAATGGTGATTAATGGTTCTCAATTAACTAAGTATAAATACCACCAACTGAAATATTCTATCTGGCACTAGGAAGGAATTTGTATTAGCTCTGGAAGTAATGGAAATAACTGAAGTTTGTATTGGCTTCACTATATTCTTTTCGTCTGAAGACCCTAGTTGTACCACTTAGACCAAAAAGCAAGGTAAACCAAAAAAACTGTATTTTGAAAAAAATATATAATTGCATTTTAAAATTACTTGTTTCAAAACCTCATCAGCTGCATGAAAATTAGTTAAGTTTCTATGGCTTTGTCACCTGTCAAAAAATGCATGAATCTTATCCATTATACCAGTAAGCCCTTCCTTCCATGTGTTTTTGCTATTTACTCAAAGCTGTTGCTGTGTTGCATTCTTGTGATTCCTGGGAGATTACTAGAATAGGTGAACTGCAAGGCATGAAAACTGAATGCATAATTGAAATGCTGAGAAGGTATATTCATGTAGAACATAAAACTAGCAACCTGAATTGGTACAGTGATTTGAATTGTTGTAAGGCAGTGAAAAGGAAATTAGGTGAACTTAAACTTCTGGTCTGGTAGTAAACCTTAAAATGGCTGTAGTCACAGAAGTTAGAGTGAACAGTAGAATAAAACACACTAAATACCTTAGGAGATTGTGGGAAATTCACTTACATTTGCATTTGGTAATCAGTACTGAAGTGCCAGGAAAGTGGAGTTACAGCTTGATAAGTTCATAGATCTCCCTATGAGCAGTTTTCTTCCAAGTAGATTATGAAGTTGCTATTTCTGTATCTTCAATAGTAGTATAAAATTCAAGTATATCTGCCTTTCCCATTCTTCACTTTTCTTTTCTTTAGCATCTTAATAATTAAATCTAATGTTTTTCTCTGCAAATGTTATTTAAAATAAATCTGACTAAAATGTACCAGTAGTAAAGCATTTATCATTAAGAGATGTAATCACATCAAATGGTCTTTAGAAAAATGTCATGAGGCAGCCAGAAAGACAAAAACAGGCATTATTTTATTTTGTTGTCATATGACTCCCATCAAAATGTCAGGTCATAGCACAACAGCACTTCTGCAGGACTCAGTCAAGTACAGTCATTTCTATAAACAGAGGAGCAGAATACTGTACTGTTGTCTGTTTTATATTAAAATAGTTTGTGGAAAAGCATGTTGCCTTTGAAGATTGGGAAAAAAGAAAGACCTGAAACTACAGGCCAGTCATTTTCACCTCCATGCTTGGGTCTTGGAGTAGATGCTCCTGCAAAGTATGCTAAGATACATGGAAAACAGAGGGATTGGTGTCAGCCAAAATGGTTTCATTAAGGGCAAATAACGCCTGAGAAATCTGGCCTTCTGTGGAGGGGTAACAGCATTACTGGATAAGGGAAGAGCAACCAATGTCATCTACCTGGAATTGTGCAAAGCATTTGACACTGTCCGCATGACATCCTTGGCTTTCAATGAAGAGATTTGGATTTGATGGATGGACTTGGTAATGGATGAGGAATTGACTGGATGGTTGCAATCAGTTGTAGTGAAAGACCCAATTTCCAGGTGGACATCATTGGCAATACTTGAGATTCAGTATTGTAACTTGCACTGTTTTTGTTGGTAACATGGACAGCAAGACTGAGTACACTCTCAGGTGGTTTGCAGATGATACCAAGCTGTGTGGTGTGGTTGACATGCAGGAGGGAGGGGATGCCACTCAGAGGGACCTGGAGAGGTGAGTGTGCAAACTTCACAAAGCCAAGGCCAGGTAAAAGGTCCTGCACCTGAGTTGAGGCAATCCTGAGCACAACTACAGGATTAGTGGAGAATCCATTGAGAACAGCCCTGAGGAGAAGGACTTTGGGATGTTGGCTGATGAAAAATTCAGCATGAGCTGGCAATGTGTGCCTTCAGCTCAGAAAGCCAACTGTATTCTGAGCTGCATCAACAGAAGTGAGGCCAGCAGGTTTGGGAAGATGATTCTCCCCTTTTACTCTACAGTTGTGGGGCTCCATCTTCAGTAATGCGTTCAGCTCTGGAGCCTTCATCATAAGAAGGACATGGAGCTGTTGGAGCAGGTCCAGAGTGAGGGGCATGAGAACGATCAGAAAACTGAGTATCTGTCCTTTGATGACAGGCTGTGAGAGTTGGAGTTGTTCAGCGTGGAGAAGAGAATGCCCCAGGGAGACCTCATTGCAACCTTTCAGTACCTAAAGGGGGCCTACAAGAAGGGTAGCAAAGTGATAGGACAATGGGTAACAGTTTTAAACTAAAAGAGGGTAGGTTTATATAGATATCAGGAAGACAGTCTTCATTAAGAGTGTGGTGAGGGACTGGAACAAATTACCCAGAGAAGTTGTGAATGCCTCATCCCAGAAAGTGTTCAAGGCCAGGGCTTGAGCAGCCTGGTCTATTGGAAGGTCCCTGCCCATGGTAGGTGGACTGAAATTAAATTATCTTTAAGCTCTCACCCAAGCCTAACCATTCTATAATTCTCTGAATTTCAAGATCGGTTTCTTAGTTTACAATATAATGCTGTTCCTTTGGCTCTCAGACTTAGCCTTTGGAAACAGTTTCATTGTTTCCTGCCTGATAAATCCTATTCCCAGTAAAAATAGAGGTTCCTTAGGCCAAAATCTCTTGGTTTGTATTGAGGAAGGCTCTGGATTTGGAATTCTGCCACCTCTTACACTCTGTTTTCATTGGATGATGGCTATTTGTTACAGGAGGAAGAACGGAATTCCCACAGTATCTCCACAGAGCAAGCCCAACTTTATGAAGTTTCTAATTAGAAAGTGCGATTTCAACATGTTTATTTAGAAGACTTAGCTCTAGAGATGCTGTAATTCATAATTCATATGTCATTCACAATAATGACATAGGCTCTGTACAAAGCCCAGCATTTGAAGTCCCTACTGTCACATGACCCATGCAAATGGTGGTATTAGCCAGGAGTAAGCAAAAGTGGTATACTGGAATTACTAATAAGGCAATTAGTAAGCAAAAGGCCACTAGGACAAGTCATTGTAATAAAGCATACGAGCTTTGTCAGCTCAGATTTCTAACTCAGGTCATAAAAGCAGTTACATCTGAACAGTGCCCTACTCCTAGCTGAGAATTAACATTCCTCTTAGACTAATCTGATACCTTGTTCTGGTGTTCCAGACAGCTTATTTAGAATTACTGCACCATTAGTCTAGCTGTAGCATTCATGCAGTAGAAAATATGTATTCATACAAATTAACCAGATTCATTCAGATCCTCACATGCTTATAAAATATAAGAATAAATAATAAATAATTTCAGCACATCCATCACTGTTTGGAAAAGATATTACTTAAATTAATTCAAAGCTGACAGTGTGGCTGAATGGTTATGCTTTCATATTTTACTAAGTTTTGTTTCCCTCTCCGAGTTACAAGTATTACCTCTGTAACGATGAGTTAAGGAATGGCTTTGTATGGTATGTAAATGAGGGCAGAAAAAAACAACCAATTGCAAAAAAAATGGTCCATCTGCTGTATTAGGCATTTAGAAAGTTCAGCACTTTGGAAAACTTAAGTAAGCAGTAAGTACAGAAAATATTTTTTAATATATAAAATTAACCTAATGTGTAATTTTACAAATATGTTTTTTTGTTGTTGTTGTTGTTTTGTTTTTTTTTTTCCCCCAACCAGAAATCATACATATTTTGAGAAACAATGAAGTTGCAATTTCCACTTTACCCTAGGAAACTGAAGCATTATTTGGTCACTTGCAAGCCCTGGGTGACACAAAAGAAAACTCTTGGAATGATTACCTTGTCACTCAGCAGATGGCCTTCATTAATGGCAATCATACAAATTTACCAGGCAGCCCAAGCTTTATCTGAGAGAAAGCATTATTAAGTCCCTGTGTAATTACTAAGTCCCTATGACTTTCATGACTTTGCTGCAGGAGATTTAAAACAGCTGCTGTTGTCGCTTTTTTCAGCTGCCTAGAGCTAAATACATTGATTTCACAGATGCACTACCCCAGAATCTGAGGCCATACCATATCACTGATCTTTAATCAGTGCTTTCTCCCATTGGTTTTGATTAAAAGATCAATTTTCAGAGTCATTTGATGGGTATATATCTACTTGCATTTGTGCTTTGTTTTTGTAGCTGTGCTTTCCATGGGAGAGAAATACTTCAGTGTTGTAAGAGTCCTATAGTATGTAAAATCAAAGCAGTGACATATCTTGTTCATGCTCCAGTTTATCACGATGCTGGTATATGTGTACTAAAACTCCTTGGTGAGTGGTGTTGATACGATGTTCTTAGTTCTGTACCTGCAGAGTATCTTGTCTTGCAGAAGGTCACTCTCATGGGTCAGCGGTGGTGCACCTTGGCATCTTTTTTGTTCTCTTTCTGTTACTATTTTAGTTTATTTCTGCGGCATTGAATTTGATTAAATAAAGCTCTTACAGATAAACAGAACATTCCCTGCTGCAATTCATCTCAAGCCTGCTTCTTCCTCTTGAGAGAAACCAGTAGCTAAGTGAACTACTGAAAAATGTTTATGCTGACAGTCTGTTGGAAGCCCCTGTAGCATCTGCATCGGCTTGCATTTCTCCCTTGATGGAACATCTATGTCCACTTGCTTCACCTTATCAGAAGTTGCTGATCAGACTCCTGAGCAAAGCTCCTCCATCTCCATTTTTTAATATGCCTTCAGAAAAGAAAAGAAATTGTAAGACTATTTGAAAACTCCATTTTGGGTACATTTTTTGTTTGTGTTTAAAAGAAGAAATGACAGCAATTTTCCTTCACTCTCCCCATCTTCTCAGCTCAATGGGAATGTAAGATAAACTTGCATGACTTGCTCAGGCTATGTTGTTCTTTATCCAGGTGCTGATAGCGATGAGGCTTTGCCAAAGCTCTTAACTTTTGGAATATGGCTATTGCATACTGCAGCTTCAACAGCATATGCAGAATTACTGATAAAGTGAGGAAATGAGTGTTTAGTGATGCTTGGCATATTTTTGAACTCAAAAGTAACTGGCAGTGGAGTCCAAAAGAGAGTTTTATATTATGACCTATCAATTCCAAGTAGCTTTATGGGAATTATGTAATGACATGTGTTATTATTATTTCTTTTGATCCCAGTATACTGAAGCAGAAACAGCAAGGAAGGTCGTCAGGACAGTAATTTTCAGTGACTGTAAAGCTTACAGTTTTTAAGATGCATATAGCCTTATCTTCAAAGGTGCCAGGTCACAATTATCATTGACTTTGAGCCAGTATGGAACAGTGGGTAAGGAGTGTGAAATAAACTAAATGACCCAGTCATATTTTTATTGTTCCTAATATTTTCTGCTTGTAAGGCTGTCTATTTTTATTATTCTTAAGTGGATGCCAAGTAACTTCTATTGACTTTACAGTGTTAGAGGAGTATTTTCAAAAAGAATCAACATTGGAAGGAAGGAGAAAGGGCACGGAGAGGTCTTGTGTGTCCTAACAGCAACACTGGGAACGTGTCACCTGGCTCATCTGCAGCGTGCCAGTGCTCCCACTGGAGCAGAGGATGTAACAGCATGTATTTCCTGGTACATCTGCTGTCTTCTTCTGCTAGCACAGAAGGGAGGAAAGGGATTCTGGCTCCAGTCTCTGGCCCCTGTTGGGTTGTTTGTTGGACAGACACAGCCTTCATATGTCAAGGATTTGGGGACCAAAACTTTTGTTTGGCTTTTAAGTAGCAAACACAGAGTGGAGTGAAATACTGTCAGGGCAGAGTGAGCGCTGCTTCTTTCTACACACACACACGCACACACAAAATAAATGCTGGAGTAAACAATGTTATGGCATTTTAACTTGTGCATCCATACTGTGTTCCACCCTGAGTTAAAATATTACACCCTTAGCATGATTATACTTTTATTTTTAACAGTGTTTCAGCCCTTTTCGTTTTTGTTTCCTGTTGCCTAAGGAAAGCTTAATAATGCATCAAGGTTTGGATTTTTTTTTTCTCACTTTAATAAAACTGACCTAGTTTCCACCATAACCCCTGCCCCACAAAGAAAGAAACTTAAATAAAACACCCTCTATGAAAATGTGAAAGCCAACATTTGTAATATTTCTTCTACACGTTCTGAAATTAAAACTGTCCCATCTCCTCATGTTGTTAATGAGACTGAATTCATTTTGAGCTTTTTAATGGCTTAGCCTCCCTGCTGCCTGTGACACATGCCGCACGGTGTTATTTCATGGAGAACAATTGTTATGACAATTGTGAACATGATACAGAGTGAGAGTTTGAAGGTAAACACCAACAATTTTTCTGGTGCTATCATGTAACTGCTTACAGACCAATGAAAGCTTATAATATAAAAATGTTCCAAATGCCAAGAACCTTGAATAAGCATGCTGTGTCAGATATAAATAGCTCATAAATATAGACTACTTGTCACAAATCAGCTTTTTCTATGAGTTGTCCAAATTCAGTAGCTGCAGGAAATAAGTTATGTAATGCAGACTTCTTGGTTCTCCCAGCAAGCCTTATAATATATCATGTCTTCCATTCAGGCATCCATTTATTGTTCATTATGAGGAAGACTTTTTGTCAGAATGAAGACTGTACATTGTACAGTGTGAATACGTGTGTATGTGCCTAATGCTGCTTCTGTCAGGTTTAATCAAACACGTGGCATAAGCCTGTAACAAAATGGGCATTTGTGGTTCATTTGTTCAAACAGTTGTGCTGAAGAATAATCTAGGTTTATCATTATCTGACTGTTGTCATCAGTGTGTATGGCATCCACAGCCAGCGATTCCATAAGGTTGCCAATATTTTGTCAAATTCTCATTCTCTTCAATTATCCAGAATTTTCCCTTGTTTTTTGGGGGGGGTTGTTTTTTGTTGTTGTTGTTGTTTTTTTTAAATTAAACAATGTTAACCAGTTTGGTTTTGAGTCAGCTTGGTAGCTGGAAAATACATCTGTTTTAAACTTGCCCACGGAACTGCTGTCTTCTCCTGTGGTATGTGATTTTGTTTAGGACAGGATCTTAGCTGGAGGCTGTAGCTGTATTGGAGAAAATACACTTTTATAATGTATTCATGCTTTCTTGAATGTGCTTATCACATAAGATGAAGAAACAGAACACAGGCATGAAACCAGAAATTCCACGTGATACTGAAGAGGGATAAAACTGGAGGTAATCACAGAACCACAGAATGTCAGGGATTCATACTGTCATTAGAGATTTTTCATTTTAATTGAGCTGTCATGATTTTTTGGCTGAAAGGGAGTTCTCCATTACATTGTTTTTGAGCTAGAGTATGGTTAAAGAGATAAAAAATAGTTAACAGAGTGGAAGGGTAGCCTGGTTGTCTGCATACTTCCACTCTGGTTACATACTCTTCTGATTGTGTTTGACTCTTCATGTTTTTCTCCTTTTTCCTTACTTTGTATGTTGATCTATTCAGGTAGGAGTTCCCCCTTATCTTTGTAGTATTTAAAGCATCTTTGTCCACTTGTGTGGTAGATTTACTGCCTGAATTGAGTGCTGACCTATACCTCTGAAGGAGTCTATTCAGGCAAAAGAACCAATGCATCCCTCTCCACACACATACAAATATATTGGGTTAAGAATGGAAAATATAGGCAAGAGGTTATGGGGAAGGAAAAAAAGGTACTGAGTAGAATGTGAAGAGGTAAAAATGATTAAAACCAAAGAGAGGAGAAAAGACGAGACTGCAGATCTAAGTTTACAATTACAAGCACGGAGTTCACAAGCACTGCAGTGCAAGTCAAACAGTTCCCCTGTGCAGCTTTGCACCGCAGCTCCTCCCTTTATCAAAGGCAGAGATTCTCCTACCCCAAGTAGAAGCCCCACTGGATGAAATGTTGATGTTAAGACTTACAGAAAACAATTGAAGTATTGAGAATCAACTGCAGATTTAGGGAAGAGAAATGAAGAAAGGAGAGGCCAGCTGTGCTGCAGGAAGCACATACACTCAGTCATGTACTCTTCACAGGAGGATAAGAGATGACTGATGAAGATATTCTTGATATCTTTGAAGGCAGAAAAGTTTAGTTCATCCTTTCTATCAACTGTAGACAATTAGGAAGACAAGGATTCATAGTAGTTGATGGCAGAAGCATCATCATACTCAAATGTAAGTAAATCATAATTTCTCTTACCCTCAGTTCTGCAAGGGTACACACTTATACTGTTCCATTTACATGACTGTATCAATGCAGTAAAACCTATTACTTGTACTTCCTTGTACTGGTTATTTTCAAGCTGTTTTCCATCTCTGTATGTTCTGACAGCCTCCTTCCCTTGGAAGACTTGTTCCAAGAAAAAGGTATAAAATTCCCTTCCATATTGAAGCAATAAAAAAGCTTGGCAGGCAAGCTAAATAAACTGAATCAATATAGTGCTAATCTGTGTGCTAAATACAGCTCACCAATCTTTTCGCAGGTTGTTTTGTTACGTCATTAAAACTACTTACCTGTGGCACTTAGTTTGTAACTTCCTTAAGGAAGACTTACATCTTTTCTATACAGTATGATGATTCAGGTACCATAGAAACAGAGCTGATTACTATAAAGATTGCTCTGAAAGCAGTGCATCCTATTTTATTATATTGGTCCACAATATTAGACTGGTAGTAATTGATGGTGATAAGGCAATAGAGGGTGAATCTTCTCACCAGCGTTCCCTTACGTTTTGTTGCCATGAGAGATGGCAGCAGAGGGGCATGCTGTCATGGAGGTGCATGTGAGGCAAAGGTGTGTCACTGAATTGCTTCACATGGAAAAAATGGCACCCATATACATTCACTGACGCTTGCTGTTTGTTTATGGAGACCAGTTAGTAGAGGTGAGCGCAGTAGGTGGTGCCTTTCAACAGAAGCAACAGCAACATGAAAGACAAGCCGTGTTGCAGATGGCCTTGCACGGCTGTCACAACACAGAATTGAACGCGTTTCAATCAGCTCATCTGTGCAAATCAGCAAATTACGACCAGAGATCTGTGTACAGAGCTGAATATTGGCTTCAGTGCATTGGAAATGATGGTGTCAGTGCTGGAGTATCACAGAGTTTGTGCCATGTGTGTCCCATGAATGCTCACACAGGAATAGAAAGAACCCCATGCATAAATTTCTCAGGACCTACTGAACCCGTTTAAGGCTGAAGGTCACAGTTTCCTGGTTCACATACTGATGAGACAAGGTGTCACCACTACATGCTGGAGTCAAAATGGCAGTGTGCGGAGTGGTGAGATGTAAATTTCTCACTGAAGGAAAAGTTCAAGATGCAGCCCTCTGCAAGTAAGGAAAAGTGTAGGAAAGGGGTGATCCTTCTGGATTTCTTGGAACCTGGGCAAACCATCAACTCTGACCACTACATGGCAATGCTGACTGAGCTGAAGGTTCAAACTTCCAGAGTCAGGCCAAAGATGAAGACAACCTTTCTCTTGCAACATGTAAATGCCAGGCCCCATACCAGTTTGAAGACTGTGGAGCACATTGACTAGACTGTTCTACCACAGCCGCTGTACAGTCCTGATTTGGCACCTTCTGATTTCCATCTGTTAGGCCAATGAAAGATGGAGTGTGTGGGCAACATTTTCCTACCTCTGCTGGTGCAGATTTTTATGAGCAAGTCATGCAGGCTCTTGTTCATTGCTGGCAAAAATACATAGCTAAAGCTGGTGACTATGTTAAAAAATAGCATTTTGTAGCTGAGAATTTTCTCTATCAAAGAGTGTTACTGTGCTCTCTGTTTCTGTTGTAGTTTCCAGGGAAATAAAAAGGAGGCATTACTTTTGGAGTGACCTACATATCCCCTACAGGTTGCCTCTTCCCTTAATAATCTCAACAAAGATGTTCTGGCCCTGCTGCTTTATTGGTCTAAATTGCAATGTACTCAGTCTTGGGTTTGTTTGTTTTGATTTGGCATCTTTTTTGAATACTTGTTCACTGCTGCAGAATGATTTCTGCCACTTGCTTCTTCCCTGCTGTTTAGAACAAGTTGTCCTAAAATCTGTTGAACATCGTTATTGTTGGTACACTTGCAACATAGAATTATGTAATATTGTGTTAGGAGGAAGCACTGAATACCACTTACAGAAATTAATGGAACAGAATCCTTTTAATTAAATTGTAAGTTCTGGAATTCAGCAGAAAACGCACAGCATCACGCCGGATTTTTTCAGAATGCTTCCTCTGGCCACTTTTATAAAACAGACTTCTAAGTGTCCTGCTAGCCCTGAGTCTGTTACTGAAGACTCACATCTATGGAAATAGGCCAGCCTGGTACGTGTTGTTTTGTTATGAGTCCATACGGAGTAATTCCTGCTAAGAAGTCAGCTCCTGAATTACCTGTAAAGCAGCCCTGTGCTTCAGGATGCTAAACCAGCTTATTTGCGTCATAGCAGAATGGGTGGAGATGAGAACCATCACCATGCCAGGATTACCTGCTGCATCTGATGCACTGCAGCACCTGCTGGGAGATGTAACCCAAAGTGCACTTCTGTGTGCCAGCACAGGCTGCCACAGCACAAGGATTCACTTCCACGTTCAGATTTTTTAGTTCTTATTTTCTTCCTTCACCTCTCTTGTGCTTTTGGAGTACTGTGGGAGAATAATTGTAGATCATGATGTCTGAGGAGATTTCCTGCAGCCACTAAAAAAAACACCATGCAGGCTTCCAGTGTTTCTTGATAAGTGTTGTGATCTCTGTGCTGCACTGAAGAGCAAGTGGAGCTGAGCATTTCTGTCTCCACAGCACAAATGGGAGCTGAATGAACAGACCTCTGTGTGAAAGGGCTGTGGGGTAAAATTATTGGAAACACTGACCTTACAGCTGTGGCTTTGCATCTCAAAATGCTGAGATTTCACTTTCCCTTCCCTTCCCTTCCCTTCCCTTCCCTTCCCTTCCCTTCCCTT
>NW_024962335.1:2038436-2218179 GCF_019238085.1 Lagopus leucura | reverse complement strand
TCCCTTCCCTTCCCTTCCCTTCCCTTCCCTTCCCTTCCCTTCCCTTCTTTGTGGACTTATGCTTTTGTGCATTGCTGAAGTGAGCAGTCTGAACCTTAGAAAGAGTTTAATGAACTTTGTGGAACAACCATTCTGCATGTGGTTATTAAACTGAGTTAATAAGCAGAAAGTCATTTAGGTGTATGTTTTATCCTTCTTTAGCTCAAATTACGTTATGCATTATGTAGCAATCATTACGCAGGAGAATTAGATTAATGATAGCCTGAAGCAGATATTCGAGACCTGTTGTTTTATAAAGAATTAGGTTTGAGATGAAAAACTTATTTTCCTATGAACTGTGCTGTAGGTGGTACAATCACTGATAACTGGTGGCAGATAATCATTCTAAATATATTACTTTTGATAATTTACAATAAATAGCACTAATGCTTGCATTTTTCATGTTTATTTGAGTTGGTTGATTCTTTTAAAATGTATTAGCTTAATCACTTGCTAGTGAGTTTTTTTTTCTTTCATCAGTATACAAATTAGTTTTTAGGACATTGGATACTATAAAACCTGTCAGCTACATACTAGTAGGATGTAGACACTGTGGAGTTACATGACATTAGACCTAGCTAATAATCAAATGAAGTATCTTTATCAGCTCACAATATCATTTGTGATATTCTACCTTAGGAATGAATATTGTAACAGTAACTGCTCCTATGTATGAAATGTTGTGACCTGTTTTCAAAGAAGTTTAATGTCATAATTCTTCAGTAATAGAATACTTGCTTTTAGACATTCTAGCCAGCCACAACATTTATACCAGTGGAGGAATAAATGTGGACAATCTCCTCTCATAATGTAAGATAACTGACAAGTATCAAGAATAGAGCATTATCAGTGATTCAGTACAGTATGAGTTTTGAAATAGCAAGTATTTAATTATTCATAACTGCAGTTACACAGTGGTTGTTCTTATATAATGAATTCTCCTACACCGTAATACTTAGAATAAATGTTGAACTGATCTATGCAAGATTATGCTGAAAATGTACATTCAATCTGTTAGTTGAAGGCATAGTCTAGTGCAAAGCTAAAGCAAACCAGACACCTTTTAGTGACTGTAAAATGTTTTTTTTTCTATATTTTTAAAACTAAAGGCAAAATCACAGCTTCTGCTGAAATCAATGTCAATTCTACCAATGGAAGAAAGATTTCGTTTCGGATGTAGAAAGCAGGAAATTTTCAGTCTTCTCCCTCTACCTTAGATATATTCAGTGGACCCAGTATTTCTGCATTAAGTCTTAGATGGGCCTATGTGCTGATGATATTCAAGGCAAATAATCTTTTACTGTGCTTTCAAAGCAGTTAGTATATTGTATATGTCTAAAATGCTTCTGTTTGTTGATATCTCCTTCACTTCTTTGTCCTTCGCTTGTGTATGATGTCCCTCAAAAAAGATTTGGGAATCAGTCATCCCAAAAGTTGTCTGTTAGCTGAGATCTGAAGTGAGCTACGTGTCTTAATTCCATTTAGAAGTTTGTAGCAATATACTCATCAGTGTGTAGGTATTATAATAACTGGCTTAGTGGAGACATATATATGTGTATGATTCTGTATAGCAAGTTGTCAGGTCATAGCAATGGGGAAATTTTACTATCAATGGGATAAGTTGTTATTTGTAGGTATGTTAACTACAGGACCTGACATCTTGTCTGCCAAAGTAACATAGACGTTACCAAAGAAAGATGTTCAGCAACTCCTGCTTAAGTATCATCACATCAGTGAAAGGTAAAATACTTTGTATACTGTGTAAAGTACAACTGAGTCTGCAGTCCTCAAGAACCCCAGGAAAGATTGCCATAAAAGTGAACGTAATTTACCAGCAAAAGATCTCTCTCAGGAATACAGCCTGAATTAAAACACCATGAAAAGACAGAATTCCTGATGAAGTATGTCAAGAAAACACTCAGAGTAAATCAGTGGTATATAGGAACAATTTTTTAGATTGGCTGGTTTTGTATGAGGAGTGAGAGATTTTGTTTGTATGCATACACATTTGTGTTTCAAAAAATTGTTTATATATCACTTATTTACTTATTTATTTCTTTATTGGAGGTGATTTCAAAATGACTGACTTGTGACAAGGCGTTTTTAAAATGTTTTTCGTCTAGGAATGAGACAAATTCATGGAACAAAGAGTGTGTTCGTTCATGCCTGCAGAGAGGGCTTTTTCTATACAGGAAGTATTTAAAAGGGAGAATTAAGAACCATATAAAGAGGGCCAAGAGTGTGTTTCAGAAAAGACAACAGAGGGAAAGTTGTATATAATAACTGTGTTAATCTCATGCCATTTATTTGAGTGTACAATTCTGTTCTAAAGAATGACATGAGGGCTGCTCCGAAAGCAACGCCTCTTATTTTATTCTTTTGTCCCACTGGAAGTGGATGTTGTTGGTATGGCAATAGAAGTTGAACCATCCCACTAATATTCCATTACATTTTGTTGCCATTTGACAGATGGCAGCAGAGGGGCAGTCTGACAGAATGGCGCCTGACATGAAAGTGTGTATGAAGCAAAGGGGTGTCATTTAATTCTTCCAATGGCACCCATTGACATTCATTAGCATTTGCAGAACATTTATGGAAAGCAAACAGTCAGTGTGAGCTCAGTGAGGCAGTGGGTGGTGCATCTCAGCAACAGTGCTGTCATAGCAGCTGAGAAACTGTGGGTCACCTCTAGTGGTGCAGATTTTTACAAGCACAGCATGCAGGTTCTTGTTCATTGCTGGCAATAATGCATGGCTTATAGTGGAGACTGTTGAAAAATAGTGTTTTGTGGCTAAGAATTTGCCCTATCAAAAATTGTGCTCTTTGAAGCTTTTGTAGTTTCCATAGAAATAAGTAGGAGACTTTACTTTCGGAGTGACCTATGTATTACCCATTTTCCAGGTCTGACTTAGCAGACTGCCAGCCCTTTTCCGCATTCCTAGCTGTGGTTGATGAAAACTGGTGCAGTGACCTTTCTCCAAAATTTAATTTTCAATTCCATTCTTCAGCATCTGTATGCTGAGCAAGTTACTTTTTTTTTTTTTTAAGATCAGCCTCCTAAATCTTTACTTCATTAGAAAGGTCAGAGAACAAAAAAGCCATCGGTGGAGGCAAAGACACCATTCAAATCAGTTCATATCATTTGAGTTCACATCAGTTACAGGGATACCCCAGTGTTTGGGTACCACAAAACCAAACTGTCCCATTTTTTGGGAAGGGTTGTGCTAAAGGTTTGAAGGGAACAATGTTGGAAGATGTGCAGTTAAGACTACAAAGTATCATGGGAAGTGTGGGCTCATGTTTCCCGTAAACCTAAGCATGCACAAGTTTGGCAGACACCTACTTTCGTGACTGCATGGATACAGCATTAATGAAACATCATCTTAGGAGGGAAAGAAACTGTCCTGTCTCAATTAATATAAGCTCTTTGTTTTGCTTCTCTAATTAATTTCATTTTATTTTCGTGAACATTTTAGGTGTATCAATACATGCATGAAACCATAACTGTTAATGGCTGCCCCGAGTTCCGAGCCAGGGCCACTGCAAAGGTAGGATACGTGCAACTGTTGAAGTACGTGGTACCAAAGTGACCCAGTAATTGACTGTGCGCGTGTGTGTTTCAGGTATTCGTGTGTACACTGTAAGAAAATTTAGACATCAGTGGCAGCCCAGAGTCTAGAACCAGTGCTACTTCCCAGGTAACAATCATAATGGAAAATTTAAACCTTTATGCTGCTTCTGTAGCTTAAGAAAAGAGAATGATTTTGTGGAAATTGATGTTTTTTGAAAAAGTGCTTTGCAAAAGCAAATCTACTGGGTAATTCTATAGAAGTCTGCCTGCTACAGTCTATATTTCAGTGGACTATTTTTGCATATATCTCATCCAGTGAGGACACAATGATTTAGGAGGTAGCAACTGCACAGTCAAAATTTAACTTCAATTAACAGGAGCTGTAGGTGCTGAGCAAGTAGTGAGGATGAGCAGTGACACAAGTGGCTGGATCAGGAGAATCCACAGCCGAATGCAAGTCCACTTTTTCTAATGCATTACCTGTTCTAATGAAGTATTTTGTCTCTCTGTTCGTATGAACCTGCTCCTCTCGTGTCCTTAGGCCATGACAGCTACTTTACTGCTATTAGTAAAATGGTAATTTTCTAAGGAAATCCACACAAACTTGAAGGAATATATTCTGTATTCTGGTGTGTAGTATGCTCTATATTTTCATAAGATGTACAAAGATAGACAGTTCCAGACAGGGACGTTCACTCACCATGACTTTATTTTTTCCATTATCGTTTTGTACTCAAGATTGTCTTCTGGATGGTAAAGCAGGTACTGTGCAGAACAAGTAAACCTGCAAAAGCCATAAATCCAGTTTAGAAGTATTTCATTATGGTCTCACTCCTGGGAAGTTAGTGACGGACTCCCAGAAATCTTAATGGGAATAAGATCTTACCATTATGCATTTGTGTTAGGAACTTTCATGTAAAGTTGCATCAAATGATGAAGGTTGGGAGTATGTTATTAAAAGATTTCTGCAGTGTTTTAGAAAAGTAAGCCCAATAGTAGCCAGCAAATAATATTCAAAACTTCAGTATATTTTCCTTACTAAGTAGAACATCAGGTTGTTCTGATTTTAACCTTCGTCTGAGATAAACTTAATGGACAATGTAAATTTTTAAGGTCTGTGCTGCAATATAGAGAAATGCGTATGTGAGATCCCGCTTTGTCTACACTACAACTAAACATAGAAATTTCTGCTATGTTGCATAATAAATGGGGAGAAATCCAATTAGTGTTTGCCATTCTCATTTCTTATTCATATAGAACAGCAGGGTTACAGAGCAATGTTTCGATACCGCAATATTTCCTGGTTATTTCTGGGCTGTCTGCATTGCATTCTCCTAGTGCATTCATGTCTGACATTAAATGTGTGCATGATGACGAGGTCTGCATGTGCAAAAACACCTAACCAAGAACGATCCATTATGTCATGTCATCTACTAGCTTCTATTAAGCATAAGCACTGTTAGGATGCTCAAAAAGTATTAGTGTAATGCAGAATTGTTCTAGCAGGTTGTCCTACAAACATACTTTGAAAAGGATGCAAATATTGTTTATTTAATGATTTACTGAGATCTGTAATTAAAGTAAAAAAACATCTGCAGTGAAAAACTGAAATATAATGTATTACAGTTTTCTAAGTACAGGCTTTACAGTTTGCTGTGTGGTTTTTTATTCCAAATTAAGATGAAAATCTAGGATTTTTTAAATTTATCTATAATTACATTCTCTTGAAATTAATTTTTCAATAAAAGTTTCAATCAGATTATATTGTAAAAAATCGTATTCCTGTTCCAGGAGTTATTTTATTAATGAAATTTCGTGAAGATTATAATTAAAATTCCTAAGACAGTGTCCTTTCAGGAATTTTTCTGTGCACAAAGAATAAAATAACCAATTCTGCACATTGGAAAGCAAAGCAGAGAGTTAACCATTCAGTTCATCCACTTTATTTCGGCTAGGAACACAGTGCAGTTCACATCATCTGATCCAACACTAGCACTTTTTCCCTGTGAAAAGGCGAAGAAGAACTGCAGTAGATCAGAAATGCTCACCCCTGCATAGACAGGCTTCCTGGTACCTCCTTCTGGCTCTGCTGCTAACTTTCTGAGTTACCGTTGACAAGTCACCTGAATTCTCTACTCTTCTGCTTATTCCTTTATTTCAAATGCAATGGCATGGAACTTAATTTTTGCAAAGTGCTTTCAGATAATCAGAAAAAAGAAAAAAAAAAAAAAGGCAGAATAAGATGCTGAAATGTTTTCACAGAGATGAGTTCTTCCTGCAGAATGAACAACAGAGTGTATCAGCGTTCTCCCAGTATAGCCAAATCACTGTTTTTTCTTCCAGGCAACAGTTGCTGCTTTTGCTGCAAGCGAAGGCCATTCACACCCGCGAGTGGTTGAGCTGCCAAAGACAGATGAAGGCCTGGGATTTAACGTGATGGGAGGAAAGGAACAAAATTCACCCATTTACATTTCCCGCATAATTCCTGGAGGAGTGGCAGAAAGGCACGGAGGGCTCAAACGGGGCGACCAGCTGCTCTCAGTTAATGGAGTGGTATGTGGAAATTCGATAGACCTTTCATTTGCATCTGGATTTTCATTTTCCACAGCTGTTCTGATACCCTGATTTAAAGTCCATATGAAATATAAAGAATTAGCTCTGCGAGTTACCTTCAGTTCTCATTTATGGTGTGGTGAGGCAAACAATTTTGTGCCACTACAATTTGTGTTGGAATGGAGGTTTCTTGAAGAGCTCCATTTTAAATTCACACCACATGCCGAACTAACAGGGAAGCTATATCTTTCTAATTGATAATTGAGCAAATTCCTTATGTAGTAAAAGCATTAAAACAGCTTTTGTTGTTTTTGCATTCTGTAGCCTCTGAGACATGCAGGTCTTTCCAAATATTGATGCCTCTGTGGTACTGATGCAGTCTTGTGACCTTCAGAGCATTAAAAAAAATAATAATAATAAATTGATAAACACATTTGCCACTGATTTGCAATGGCAAATGCCTTCCAGATTTCTTTTAATGACATTCACCCACCTATGACGTATTTACCAGAGAATTATCTGTGCAAATGAACTCATACAGGGAGCAGGTATGGTAAGTTAAAAAGGCACATTTTTACATATTCATTTTTCATTTAAGTCAGTACTGCAAGATGGAGTGTTTCACTGTAGTTTTATTATAAATGTCAGTATGGAGGTAAAAATAAAAGGCTTTTGGAACAGAGAGGGAAAATCAGGTTCCACCTGTAATAATATGGGTCAAATCTTACCTTTCATTTTGCCTTTTATTCCCTTTTACAAGGAAAAGTAAAATAAACTCCTAAAAATGTAAGCGTATGCAATCATATCACCCCACTCCTCTCTTAATGAGAACATAATCATTTTCAGTGTAAAACCTCCATCTGAACCTTGTATTTAAATACACCAAAGCGAGTCACAAGCAATTTCTGAATCCGGTCATAAATATCAGGCACTGCAGCTTAAATTTTCTCCTTGTTGCAAGTCTGTAAAGAATGAAAGAAGTGCCCTATTCTAATGCTTTCATGTTGTCATCTGTTTATGTCAAACAATAGGTATTCCCCTTGTCTTGAGTATCAGCATAACAATTCAGACAGGCTTTTTACCACTTATTCTATCAACAATCCTGTTCTCAAAAGAGAAATAATCATTCTGTAAGCTTCCTAGCCCCAGTACACAACAAGAAGAAAAAGATAAAAAACAAAGAAACAAAAGATCATTTAGCCCCAGGGAAAAAGAAATCGAATGAACATTTAATAAGTATATTGCCTGAACTTCACTGACTGGAAGTAGATTAAATAATTTTGTTATTGATCAGCTGTCTTTTCCATAGGTAAACAAATATTCAGCAGTGAGGAGTTTATCCACTAATTGATGTGTGATTCTCAAAAAATCCTTTTACTTTCAACAGTGTGTAGGCAAATACTGAGGAGGAAAGTAATGAACCTTCACTTAAATAGGTATACTGACTTCGACTCTGTTGTCACCTCTACTTCGTGATAGTCTTCCAAAAAAAAGAAAGTCACAAATGTGCTCCACAATGCATGTTAAGCTAATGTAGCAGAAAACACAATATAAAATTCCCAAATGCATGTAGGCATTGAGAAAGCTGATTCTGAGATACATCAGAGCTGCTTGTGCGTTCAGAGTCTGAACAACAGAATTTGGAATTTGAATTGCAATTTCATACTTGAAATAACGCCTATGAGCAACTGCTCACAAACCAGTCTTGGGCTCAATAAGCCCATACAATATAATTCGTTAAAAGAGAAAAATTATAGAACTGGCAACTTGTTTGCAGACAGCTTGAGACAGGAGGAGGTCTAAATTTAACATTGTTCACTGGTGCTAGTTCACTCTGCAACTCTGAATTCAACTGAAGAGAAGCAAATAGTATACAGTATGTACAATATAACAGACGGCTCAGCAGTGGAACACGGAATGAAAATGAAGTAAGTGTAACTTGTTTGTGCCCAGAATTTGGTGGTTATCCAACTTCATAATTATTGACATAAAATTAGAGCCGAGCGTTCAGAATCCAGATTCTTTGTCCCAGCATGAATAGGATGACTGTTCCTTCAACTGTTTCACCAGACGTTAAAGAAATTGCTTTCTCCTTATGCTGGGTATTTCCTTACATACTTTTGTCCCATACCCCCTAAAAGTAAAGGAAATTGAAAGCACCAAGCCCTGCAGATGGCTTGGCAAAGGCATTTGTTGGTGACTGTTAATACCTGGCAGAGATTCTTTGTTTATCAGATACCTGGTTTGAGTTCAGATACAGACAAGGATGTGAAATAGATATATAAAGGCTAGTTTCTCACCCAAGTGTTTGCTTACAGATACCTTGTAAAAATATTCTAGTCTGTCTCTCATCACGTGGAGTAACAACTGGATTCTCTTTTTTGTCTGCAAGGGACTGGGTTTTTGTTTTTGTTTTGTTTATATTTATGACAAGTCTGTTTGCTTGGATGCTGTAAATATTGGTGTTTCCTGAACCATGTCTGCAGTTCTTTCAGCTATTCCTGTCTGTGAAGTATTTCATCTTCCTTGTTAATACAATCTGCCAATGCAATAAAGGGAAGAAATATGAGAATATACATAGGCAACAATTGCATATTAAATCAAAATACAAAAATATTAGATCTCACCTTTGGTGGGCAGTTCTAAAGTAATATAAGTGTCAGATCCTTGCCACATCCCTAGCCAGTGTAATCCAGGCAGTGAAATCCCTTGTGCAGGCATGACTGATAGCAGCAGGAGCTTTTTGCCAGCACAGCCGTAGTGATTTGCGGAGAGAGGAGAAATCAATCTGCAAAACAACTTCCTTTGCTGGTATAACTTCTTTTCCCTACTCCAAGGGGTTTTCCTATTTATGTTGTGCAGCTTCAGCTATGCAGAAAAAGCATTTCTCGGGCTTTCAAAACATGAGTGCAGGTAGCAGTGAAGATGTTAATGGCAAGTATAGCAATGATTTAAAAGCAGCTGAAACTTTTGGTTAAGACCTGAGCTGGGTAAGTTTGGAGAGTAAGATTTGTTTTTAGCACAGCTATGTTTTATGCTGCCTTTGTTGGTTTCCCCATTTTGCTTATTTTTCAGAGCTCTGTATCATTACTATTCAAGTCAATGGGAGTCTTCCATTGACCTGGATAGCAACGAAGTCAAATGCTACATTTCTAATTAGAAAATACTGGCTGTAAACAGGAAAAAAAAGGCTGGAGGCAAATGGGAAGAAAACAGGCATTCATGAATTAAATACAGATTGCTAGTATGTATGAAGTGTTAAAGTACTCCATCTTATAATTCCTTTAAAGAATACATAAAATCACAATTCTTTATTCATGTCATTTACAACCTGGGGAAGATGTTTTAATTCGTATCTATGACTTCTTTTCTGAGAGCTCATTCACAGCATTCATCTACAGATTCCTATTTCAGCACTTTTTGGAGCATTACATTCACTGTTTCTTACACAGCAACAATTTCTTCTTCCAGTACTTTAAGCTAAACCTTTTTTTCCTCAAATTGCTTCTGGGTAGTAGTGTTTGTTCAGCAGATTTATCCCAGTCACAGTTTCTAGCAAATCTGGTCATCACGGATCATGAATTTTCTTGAAGATCTTTGAACAGGAAACCTAGTGGACAAATTTCATGAGCATACAGTTCCAAAACATGAAGCCATTCATTTCTCTCAAAAATCAAGTAGATGCTTAGAATCACAGAATGCTGTGGGTTGGAAGGGACCTTTAAGGTCACCTAGTTCCAACCGCTTGCTACAGGCAGGGACACCTCCCTCTAGACCAGGTTGCTCGAAGCCCCATCCAGCCTGGCCTTGAATGCTTCCGGGTTGGGGCAACGTTTATTTCAAGGTTTTCTCTTTTTCTGATAATCATTTTGGTACATCACATGAAACAACATTCATTGTTTCTCTAAGTTGCATTGTTTTTGAAGCAGCGTACATTTCTGTAGAAACATGAGTCTGTCAGTTGACCAAGACTATTGAAATAATTATTTGGATTAATGTGTTAAAGGACATTTACCAGGAGGCAGGATGATAAACACCATGGTGATAAGCTTGGATTGTGTTGTGTATATAATTTATGTAGAAGCGCATTGTGTCTGGTTTTTGAAACTTCTAAATCATTATTGCTAGCTCATGGTGTGCCACAGTGGAATTCTTATTCATTGTGTTCTTGGACAATGCTTCTCAGCATTTCTAGCATCTTCTAACATCTGACAGTTGCTATAACGATGCTAAGTTATTCTTTTAGCATGAAATGAGCATTGAATGTTTTTAACGCTGATGGTTCTCTCTGGAGGCCTTTGGTTATAGTCTCATTTTAAATAGCAGGGTATACATTGAAGTTTTAAACCAGCATGTAGTAAAAGCTTGTTTTCTTATTCTATGTGGGAAGAAATTGACATTTTTAAATGGTTTAAAATCAACATGAAGATCTCGGTGGTGTAAGCTTTTTTCTGCGCAGAGATACTTTTGTTTTTTGGACTATTTCCTACACCATGTGGGCAATCACACACCATTAGAAAATGTCACCCTTGTTCCTAAGGAGTGGAACAATCTACATGTATGAAAAGCACTCCAGTCAATCCATGTAATGATAGAAATTAAATATTCTTTTCACAGCCAAATTACTTCCCCCGTTTGGAAATCTACTGTTTCAAGCAATGCTAGCACAAAAATCAGAGCTTGAGCCCCCTTCGTTATGCATTTGGCAACACAGCAGGTTTCACCTTACTATTTTCCAGAAAGAGGAAGAAAATGTGTTTGTTAGGCAAGAACTTGAAATGCTTCAGGTGTCAGTGTTTGATTACACACAGCTAACCAGGTAAAGACCAGTTCCATTTGACAGAACCGCTGCCATTTCTATGTTCAATGTGTGAGCAGTGCCATCAGCTCCTTAGTGCAAGGGCTGTCCCTGGGAGCTGTGGGTGTGCTCCTCCTCCCGCAGCTCTGTGACTGCTCTGTCACCACCCATCACTCACAGTGGGATCCTGGCAGGGCCACAGCATAAGAGAGGAACCGCAATGTCAGACTTGCAATTTCTTCATTTCTTGCTAACATGTTAATAAGATTTTGTGTTCACTCTGTTCCACTTTATTTTTGTACCTTGCAATTAGAGTGTTTGGGTTTTTACTGCAGGAGCTGAGTTGGATTTTTTGCATTATTTTTGTTTGCATAAAGCACGTAGAGTATTTCCCCTTCTCTTCACGTGGATCGTAACTTAGGTTTGTAATGCAACCTAAAACACATTTCAGTTATGTAAAATATGAAGATGAACATATTCACAATAGTGTACAAGTCTTACTTAACTCCACACTTTCCTGTAATGGTTCCTTGAAAACTGTAAAGCTTGAAAATTTCCTAAAACCTTGACAGCTTTTTCATGGTAGCAAGTGCAAAAAAAGAGGACAGAGCTCTGGATCAAAGCAGCGTTTTTTGTATTAAATCTGTGCTCCTTGCCTCCAGAGCGTTGAAGGGGAGCATCACGAGAAGGCGGTGGAGCTCCTGAAGGCGGCCAAGGACAGCGTGAAGCTGGTGGTACGCTACACTCCCAAGGTGCTGGAGGAGATGGAGGCTCGCTTCGAAAAACTGAGAACAGCACGACGCCGGCAACAGCAGCAATTGCTCATTCAGCAGCAGCAGCAGCAAAATACACAGCAAAATCACATGTCGTAGGTGAGAGTATTCATTGTCTTCCTTAAGGCCCTCGGCAGGGCAGGGCCTGGCACCAGGACCCATCCAAGCCCAGCCAGGAGGAGGCAGCAGGGGCACCGAGGCAGCACCAGCCCAGTCCAAGGCCAGGACCAGCTGGGGACCTACGGGAGGGCCCAGCTGAGTGGGGCCCGAGGCTGGGCAGGGCAGGGCTGTGGGGAGCTGAAGCTGGCACAGTGGCCTGGCTGGAGCGAGGGCTGATGGCCCAGGGGGTGACATTGGGTCCTGCACCTGGAGCAGGTTGGGGAACCATTGGGGTGGACTGGGAGAGAGCCCTGGCAAGCACTTGCTGCACTGAGGACTAGGAGAGCTCATCCTTTGGTACGTTTCCGTGTGATCTGCCCCAATTAAAATGCATTTTGAAAATAGGTGAATGAAAGGCCTGCACAAATTCTGGAGCCAGTTTCCAAGAACCCAAAGATCGGTGCCCACTTGTATGCGAGCAAGACTGGCATATATGCAAGTCTTGCATATAAGAAATCTGCATTGCCTGGAAACAGCAGTGATAAGAGTATACTACCAGATTTTGATAGCTTGATATATTTTCAACCATACCTTTATTACAGTGCAACAGAGCATTAACATTTGCTGCTCATATATGAAGAAAAGTTTTTCTTGTACCGGTCCTTCTACAGGAACCCCACACTTCGGTCCATGCTTCCTGTGCAGGGAAGCCACAAGTCTTACCTCTCCTGTCCAGTTCAGCAGGAAGTACTCATGACTGATATTCAGTATTACAGCAGCTTCCAAGAGGCTTGTGCCTTTTCCAATGCTGTCAGAACTGGTGATGTGTGAGGTACAGAGATATCAAAGCCCAGATTTTCCTTAGTTGCATGTTTTCTGAAATCAGTGGCAGCTTGTGTCTTGAGTACGTATATAATAAATACACTGTTCTCCCAAATGAAATCAAATTGGAAGCATGTGGTAAAGTAAGAGCTTAAATCCTGATTCTCTACATTTTATACCAGCAGTTCCCAAAATGCGACATTTGTACCAATAATATTCTACAGCTGGTTCCTAAAGTCCTCTAGTGACGAGAAACTGAAGCTCCAAGTGGTGGTGTCATTGTTACTCCTTGACACTGACCTTTGCTGATACTTAGGGAAGAAAAAGCCCTGGTAGGCCATCAGACTTCCAGTTTCGTTGATGCAGGAAACAGTGAAGTCTGTGAAGATGTCTGTGAAGTTTAAAAAAAAAAAAAAAAAAAGGGTTTTTCAAATTTTTTTTTTTAGCAAATAAGGTATTTTTACTCATTTTACATTTTTATCTAAAAGGGGAAGAAAGGCAGGCAGAGACAGCTAGCAATTAAATTCCTCAATTCTTTGTTCTTGCTCTGAGAAATGTGTTTCTTTAATTCTAGGTTATTCTCAAGAAAAAAAAAGCCTCGATCAAGAGTGCAGTAATCAAGCAACCAGAGCTGTACTTCAGTATTCCATTAAAAGGAAGCAACTACAGAAACATGAAACAGAATTCATCTGGAAAATGTTTAGTACAAGAATAATGTAGTTAAGACAGCCATATAGAGGGTACTTATCATTATTAGACTTTTCAGAACATGGCAGTCACAGATACACAGTAGTTCTGTGACTCCATTCCTAATGAGAACAGCATGGTAAATAAATGCTAAGAGACAGAGAAGTCCAGGGCTTCCAAATAATGGTGTGATCTAATCTTGCACTCCTTACTCTCACAAAGTGGCTGGTTGGCTTTCTCTAGTCAGTGGAAGTGACTAAAGTGGCTTAAGGAGATCAAGATTGGCTGTTTTGGGGGACAGAGTCTTTCTTTATAGTTATCTCCAGAAATAAACAACTGCATCAGTTCAGAATTTTGCCACAGACATCAAGCTCACACATCGCACTTCATAGCCACTTTGTACAATATATTGTAGAGCTGTTTTAACCTAACTTCCTGTTTATAATTTTCAATTTTCCCTCTGAAAATAGCAATTTACTATATTTATAAAGTATTCCATTTGTAGAAGCAATTGGCTTTTTACTCTTGGCGTTTCCATATATTTTATTATGCATCAACAGAGTGAGAAAGTTTTAGGTCAATTTTAATTTTATTAGTGGTAAAGTTAGGGAATCCTAGAACTGTATTTTTAAACATAGGCATTGCTTGTATCTATTATAGCTACTATTCAGAAATCTATAACTGGATATATTATATATTTATTCCATAAAATATATATTGTCTGAATGTACCTGTTAGAGAAGTAGGGTCTTTGCTTAGCATGTATTGCAAATGTAGTAAGCTAATTTTAGCAAAAGACCAAGCTTTGTTTGGCAGATATTCCTGTGATAGCCTAATCTCAGCATTTTTGTATTATTTAATTTATTTTTCAGTCTAACGTTAATATATTTTAGAGAGGAGGAAGTGTAAGTCATTTCTTTTAAGACCCTCACATTATCATTTAAATCAATTTGAAGTTAAGAATTCTGACTTCTTTTTTTTTTAAATCAAACCAAATTGGAATGTGCAAACAAAATACTTAATTAATTTTACATTGTTTGCATGTGTGCTTTTCCAAAGAAAATAGTTAAAGTTGGAAGGCTATGAATGTCATCCACTTTCAAGAAATAAAGCAAATAGAATCCCCTTATCCTAATAAATAATCATTTAAAGCATGCCTTCTGTGCTACATTAGAAAAAGCTTGGCAGGGGGAAAAGAGCTTAAGGGAAGAGTCCTGCAGTCCTTGCATATTGAAGACTCTGCTGATGTCAGTGAACTTTAGCAATGTGAGGAATGTAGAAGTAGTGTGAGCCTGTGTTCTGATTGCGAACTTGGGAAAAAGTCAATTAATAGTTTAAAGGATCTATTCTCAGAGAGAGGCAAAACAAACCAGGGAAAATTGTCAGTAATGTATGTTAAAAACCAGATGCAGGCTGGCCAGCAGTCTTGTCAGTGTTTGATTAGTGTAAGTAGTTAGTGAAACAATATTACTGTATTTTTAAAACCAAACATTGTGAATATATCCAGAAAAAGCTCATTTTATACAGAGAAGTAATTCTATCCAGTGTTCGTTGGTGACAATGTCAATTAAGACAGTGGAGCTTGAGCACCACCAGAATTCAAGCTGAAATGTATTGTATTGTGCTCTGCACGGTATCTTTTTATACTTAATAAAATTGTATGTACCTATTTTAAATCTGTATTCTCGAACAGACACTGCTATTAATATTAACATTACAAATTGTTACTATGACTGCATATAACTGTTCTGTATCTCATCGGTATGATTTGAGTTACACTGATAACTGTGCATTTTCAGAGACCAAGTATTATTCAGATTTAGTCAGCCCACTGTACTGCATTTTTCCAAACTGCCTCACCACCTCCTCCCCTCCTCTTCCTCAAACAATCTAGATTTGATGGAGTGGAATGTGCTGATTAATAAATTTCCATAATGGAATGTCATTCATATAGAGAAGCATATCAAATTCATTCTCATATATTATTACTCAATAAATTATTTATGCACACTAACATTAACACTCCAGTCTTTGCCAACACTTAAAAATAAGGTGAAAGTAAAAATACAAGTAAAATGCAACTGATAATAAATTTGAAATGGAAACGGGGAGAAGTGTCTCCTTTGAGGTCATTTTCCATGCCCCCTACAGATCGATAAAACATACAGCCACTTCATCACAGAGCAATCTGTGTCTCTAAACCTATCATCCACATTTAGTTACAGACAGTCTTTTCATTTGTGGTTTTAATGCCCCCGGTCCTGATGTAGTAAAGCACACACATAGTAGTGTGCAGTAAAGTCCACACATGGACTGCTGAATTTGGACCTGAAGCGTGTGGAGGAGATCACGTAACACATGCAGGACTGCAGGTACTTGTGCATCACATTTTACCTGGCTGGTCTCCTGGCATTTGCTGTTTCACTATACAGAATTGACCTTCAGTCGACGCAGTGAGTTTTTTTGCTCACATTTACCCTTGGGTTTCCCTCATGTGTTTCCCCGCTCTGGCAGCAAATCGAAGGAGGAGATCCAATAAGTATTGTCTCTCTGTCTCCTTATTACAGTAACCAAAAGGGTGTCATGTGATTTTTACAAGCTCTTGCATTATGTTCAC
The DNA here is from genome assembly GCF_019238085.1 of Lagopus leucura. Lineage (NCBI taxonomy): Eukaryota > Metazoa > Chordata > Aves > Galliformes > Phasianidae > Lagopus > Lagopus leucura. The sequence goes on along the minus strand of NW_024962335.1, from coordinate 2,202,220 downwards.
CAATGTCAAACATCCAGATGTAAGAATAGTACTTGATGGGTCTGCTGTTGTAGCTGTAGTTTTTCTATGGCACTTTAGAGGGGATTTAAGGATTTTATATCCGTCGATAAAGGGAAAAGCTCACCAGGCTGCATTTTCCTCTTCTCCTACAGTTATAAGCACAGATGAAAGGTCAATGAATGCACATGAGTGGAAGCTGTGACAAAGACACCTGCAGTTCCTCGGTGAATAATGCTGCAGAACTCTTAGTCCTATACGTTGTACCTTTTGTAGATGTTTATCTCAGCCAGGCTTCCAGTCTGACCTTTAGGTGCTCCTCTAGAAGGCTCAAAAATACCTGCTACATTTGCTGAATAAGAAACTGTTTTATCAGCTACTAATTGTAGGGGTTTGGGAGTTCTATATGTCATCTAACAGTGCCGTACAAGAGGAAGGATGGTTTTGCCTGTATTTGAAATAGCACAGGATTTTAAACATGAATTCAGAATTAAAAATAGTTACTATGTGTATACAAGATGTATTTCATTACAAGATGAGAGACTTTCAGAAAGTAGCAATTATGTTAAAAAGCATGAGATTTAAGAAAACAAAACTCAGGTTTCAAAACCAGAGTGAATTCTAGGACAGTTTTCAAGAATGCTCTGCATGCTAAATTATGTCCTGTGAGAAATAGAATCCATTGTACTTACCCATGAGAAGATCAAGATGAATTAGGGATGTGTTCAAACAGCCGTGCCAGCAGACCCAAGCACACTCTGCTTCTCCATGGAGCAAATGCAATCTTGAGCTCTGAAGCAGCAAAAAGATTTGGATACATACTTGATGGATTCATTACCTCTACCTTCAGCTGTCTGAAAGCAAGCTGCAGAACTTAAAGGAACTGTTTCCATGGTCAGTGGCGAGTTAGAGGCATCCTTAGAATGTGATTCATTCCACCTGTCTGACATCTATCCAACATGGGATAAGGTGTCCTTTAAAAGGGTCCTTAAGCAGAGCCACCAGCTGAGCAGAGAACCTAAATGCCCGGTATGGAGGAAGCGGTGTCTTTTGTTCTCTTTGCTACTTTCTCATGCACAGCTTCAAATAAGTTGATAATCAAAACAGCAAACAGCCAGATATGTAAATAAATAAATAAGCCACCAGGGTTTGAATTCCCTAATCTGAGATCACTACCCATGTAGCTCACATGGTGAATAGGCCTCACTTTTCTTTGTAAGGTGATTCCTGTTGCTGCAGCTGTCTGTTCTGAAACACTCAGAAATGTTTCATCTAATTCCCAACATAACAATATACAGTAATTCTAAGAGAAATTTAAAAGCTCAGGGCAGGTATTCCTTAGCAAATTCTGTGTTATATGCAGGAGCAGACTACAAGCTTCAGTTCATGAATGTTAAATAGCAGAAGTCTGTGCTGCCAGCAGGAACACGGGGCTAGTCATGTGCATCTTATCTACAGCCCAAAAGATGAACAGTTGCTTTTGATTTTTGGTTATAGAGGTGCACAAAATTCAAAGCCATCAAGTTTCTAATGTGGGAATTTCTGATAGCAAGAGTCACAGCAATACTTTACCATTTAGAAACCTGCAGCTCTCCAGGGTTAACTGAAAAGATGAGAAAAGAAGAAGATGTCTCTAAGGAGTAGCCAAAATCCAACAGAAAAAAATAATTCCCACAGGAATTTAATCTCTCATCTGCTTTGAGTTTATTTTCTTGAAATTACTTTTACTGTTACGAACTTATCTGACCAGAAGGGAATCATAAGGTCCACCAAGTGCACTTACTTTTAACAAACCCTTGAAGAACTGAGGGGGTAGATGAGTACCTCTTCTCTTCCTTCATCCATTCTTTCTCTGAGGTTTACATCAGGCTGGGTTCTGTCTGCAAGAAAGTAACGCTCGAATATATCCTAATGATATAGAATTTTTTCATTAGTCAGTTCACAAGGTCACAGAATGGCTGAGGTTGGCAGCGTTCTCTGGGTCCATCTGCTCCAACCTCTGCCCAAGCACAGGCACCAGAGCAGGGTGTCCAGCACTGTGTCCATGTGGCTATTGAGGATCACAGATCATAGAAGGTCTCCAAAAAGGAGACCACAGCCTCTCTGGGTAGCCTAGATGCTCCATCACTCTCACAGCACAGAAACACTTCCTGGTGTTCAAAGGGAACCTACTGTGTTCCACTTTGTGCCCAATGCCACTTGTCTTGGCACTGGGCACCACTGGAAAAAGCCTGGCTCCATCCTCTCTGCATCTTCAGGTACGTCTACACACTGAAGAGACCCCATCCTCTTCTCAGACTGAACAGTCCCAGCTCTCTCAGCCTTTCCTAACAGGAGTGATGCTCCAATCCCCTCTTTATCTCTGTGGCCCATCACTGGACTCTTTCCACTACATACATGTCCCTGTTGTGCTGATGGCCCCAGAACTGGACACAGTGCTCCAAGTGCAGCCTCACCAGTGCTGAGTAGCAGGGAAAGATCACTTCTACTTAGAATTAGCTTTTCATAGAATCATAGAAAGGCCTAGGTTGAAAAAGTCCACAATGATCATCTCGTTCCAACCCCCTGCTATGTGCAGGGTCGCCAACCACCAGACCAGGCTGCCCAGAGCCACATCCAGCCTGGCCTTGAGTGCCTCCAGGGATGGGGCATCCACAACCTCCTTGGGCAACCTGTTCGAGCGCGTCACCACCCTCCGTGTGAAAAACTTCCTCCTAATATCCAACCTAAACCTCTCATGTCTCGGTTTAAAACCATTCCCCCTTGTCCTATCACTATCCACCGTTGTAAACAGCCATTCCCCCTCCTGTTTATACACACCCTTCAAGCACTGGAAGAACACAATGAGGTCTCCCTGGAACCTTCTCTTCTCCAAGCTAAACAAGCCCAGTTCCCTAAACCTTTCCTCATAGGAGAGGTGCTCCAGCCCTCTGATCATCTTAGTGGCCCTCCTCTGGACCCTTTTAAACTGATCCAGCAGATAACTTTATCCCAGGAGTCACTTTTCAAACATTTCTGTTCAGTGAAAGAAATGCAGAGGATAAACAAAATACTTTTGAAGTACCAAGAGTAACCAATGCAGAGCTACTGAAATGGGAGCATATTTATGACTTTAAACATATGCATGAAATCTCCAGGAATGTTTGTTTGTTTTGTTTTGTTTTGTCTAAATACATAACTTTGCTGTGTTGGGAGGACTAGGTTTGGGTAAGAATAAGGTCTTGTTAAAAAGAGAAACCTTGTGGGAAGTGTACGGTCTCCTCAGCCAGCTGCAGCATTTGGGCTTATCCAGCTCCCCTCCTGCGGGGCTCTTGCTGCAGCTGCACCACATCCCCTGTCTGCTCTGCTGTGGCCACCAGACTCAGCTGTCTTTGTCCCAAACGTGTTGTTTCTTATGTATCTATGGCAAGTCCAGAGTCTATTGTACAAACATACCCAGCTAGCCTCACCTGTATGCTACTGTTCCCGGAGCTGCAAATTGGCTCTTCCGCAGCTCAGAGCGGGATGAACGCTCTCGTGGAGCCGCCTGGTGCCCGCCGGTGCTCACAGCATCCTGGCGTTATAAATGCGGATGCACACAGATGCGTGTAACTTTCATTTCAGAATATTTCTCCTCTCCACGTTTCATTGTGACTGGGCAGTTCAAAAAGGCTCCATTTAACAAAGCACCACACGAGCAAATACTCCGTGCTTTCAAAAGAGTGTACAGTAATAAGGTGGCAGCAATAGCAGCAGTATTCATACCTGGTTAAGAAATCTATGGTTCACACTAGGTACTGCTCAGTTCAATGGGAGGACTGCACTGCACACCTGCTGCTCCTCAAGGTCTCGATGTGCTGATGAATACAAGGCATCAGATCCAGCTGCACCCCCTAGCTCTAGAGGCATTTCGTTTCTCTGTTCCTGGGCAAACAATGCATTCTTCCTCTTCTCCACACTTTACACCAGCTTTTACCAAGGTTTTGACGTTCAGCTTATGTACTTAACTATTTGAAAGCAATGTCTTTTTAAAGCAGGATAAACAATCTAGGAGCCAGAATTTGGTTCATCACACCGTGGTTCATCTTCTCAGGCAGCTGCCTCCCTGGAAGACTTAGAAGTAAACAGTGTCAATGGAAGCACCAGCTTGTCACAAGGAAGCTGGAGATGATTGGCAGCAATGTTAGAACGGAAAGAAAACACACACACACAAACAAACAAATAAGACATCCACAAAGGAAGGCAGCCAGGATAAATCAGTCCTGCATTCTGCAGGTTCCAGTGGAGAAGTCACCAACGACCTTCACAGTTGATCCATGAAACGTAAAGAGCAGAGGCTTCTCCTTAGAGCCAGAGGTCACATCTTCTGTTCAGTGTCTATGTGATGTGTGTGGGACTTAACAGAAGACCAAGTTCTTCAGCTCTGCTAGAAAACCATGCACTCTGACAATATTTACAGTCCTGAACAAAGAGGGGTAAAATGAGATCTTATCCTGGAACAAGGATTTCACCTTCACCTTTTACCTTCTTCACTGAAAAAAAAATATTGCAGTTTCTTGTTCTCCTTGTAGGAATGTCCTGTTCCCAACTTGCCACTGAAGAAAATATATCAGATTATTATATTCCCTCCTTCCCTGCCTTCCTGTTCCACTCATGAGCTTTTATCATGTCTTTATCTTTCATCTAGATCCTTTAATATAGAACTGCATCTTCCTTCAGTCATCCTCTTCTGATGTTAAATAAATTAAACAGAAGTCCTAGGTTACTCTGCAAGCTACATTGTTTGTGGTAGAGAAGCCATTCAGGAATCCTTTATCACATTTTTTGCCTTTCCTCCAGTCTTTCCCATTTTGCTACATAAAGTTTTAGACAGAGTACTAGTGATGTCTGTAAAGTCTGAGGGCACACTGGGATTTTTATAATAGCATAATGATATTTTCTGGCAGTTTGTTATCTCTTACTTTACAATACCTAAAATCTAATTTGCTTTTCTAACTACTCCAAGTATTGAGCTGAACTTTTTGCAAAACCATTTATTATAATTCTCAGATCTCTTCCCCAAGCGGTAATCAGCAAGACATCTCAGTTTTATGTGTAAAGTTAGGGATGTTTTTTTCCCATGTGCCTCATTTTCCATTAATCAAAACTGACTTTCATCTGCCATTTTAAAACTCACCCACTGAGTATCATGAAATCTTTCTACAGTTCTTATAGCCAGTCCTTATTTTTATTACCCTAATTTATTGACATCAATAAACATTGTCTTCTAGCTGGTGATGGCTTTTTCCAGATCATTTATGAATATGTTATATGGTGTGGATTCCTGCAGAACTTCACTAATGAAACTTCCAGAGGCACTGAGACATGGCCAAAGATCTGAACACCCCAGGAGATGCACAAGACACTGAGCATAACCTGCTTTTGTGTGGAGCAGCTGATAACTCCCAACTTGGTTACTCTCATCTTGCTCTGCTTCAAGTGGGAGGCTGGACTTCAGTCTCCAGATTCAGAATCACAGAATGATTTGGCTTAGAATGAACCTTAAAGACCATCCAGTTTCAACCCCCTCTGCTGTGGGCAGGACAACTCCCACAAGACCAGGTTATCCAAACCCCCATTCGACCTGGCTTTGAACACTTCCAGCAATGGAGCTTCTCTGGGCAACCTGTTCCGTGGCCTCACCACCTATGCAGCAAAAAATTTCTTCTTAAAATTTTGTCTGAATCTTCCCTCCTTTAGTTTAAATCCATTAACCCTTGTCCTATCACTAGACTGCCTGATACAGATTCCCTCCCCATCTTTCCTCTTGGTCCCCTTCAAGTATTGAAAAGCTACCCCTGGAGCCTTTTCTCCAGGTTGAACAAGCCCTGGAGCCTGTTCAACCTGTCTTCACAGGAGAGGTGCTTTGGTCCTCTGATCATCCTTGTGTTCCTCTTCTGGATCCATTCCAGCAGCTTTCTTGTGCTGGGGGCCCCAGGCCCGGACACAGAACTTCAGGTGGAGCCTTAAGAGAGCAGAGCAGAGGACAATCACTTCCCTCAACCACACTGCTTGTGATGCAGCCCAGGATTCAGCTGGCTTTCTGGCTGTAGGAACACACTGCTGGCTCAATAATTCAGTGTTTTTTACACCAATAACCCTGAATCCTTCTCTTCAAGACTTATTCCTAAATAAGGTACCTATTGCTTAATGTCAAATTACTTCTCTGTCTTCCTTTTGCTGTTTTGGAAGAAGCTGAGAAAATACATCCTTTTCTCTCCTACCAGACAGAGGTCTTTCCCATTCCTCCTCAAGGAGCCCTACCACTCATTGCACCTGCTCCTCCTTTGGAAGACTGCTGGCCTGCTACTAGGCTACCTTGTGGTTTCCCCAGCAATATGGAAAGGAAAATTGGTTAAACAAAGGCATACTGTGTAGTAAACGAAACAATTCCCTGTATTTTACGTCTGTTTTGCCTTCTGTAATGGGCATTTTCCTCTGTTTGGTATCTGCAAAGAGACAACAACAACAAAAACACAAGCAGAGCTTCCTCTTCCTAACAGACTGAAACCGGAGACATATGGCGAAAAGAAATAAGAAATTCTTTCATTAAAACTTGAGCAAAACAAACAATTATATTGCCAAAAATATTCGATTTATTTTCATCACTTGCCTGGAGTCTTCAGCGACTGCTTGGAAAAGAACTGATAGGAATGTTGAAAGCCAGCATCCACCACAGGTCACAGTGTGTGATCACACACACCAGCACCAATGTGTCACTGTGCCTGGTGGCTCTTGGGGCTGCACCTCTTAGTTCCTTACAGCCTGTGTCACTGTGGGCCTGAGTGCACCTCTTGCGCCAGGAGGTCTAGAGCCACCAAAGCAGCTCTGCTCCAAAGATGTTCTACTTAATGTGCACACATACATACTTCCCAGCTGCACGTACACATGTTACAGTGTCAGCCTACTCCTTTCCATCCTGTGTACTCACCCTGAGGCCAACCACAACAGGCAGAGGGCCCTGCCTGCTTTCCAGAGGGTCTGCACACCTTATTGTTCAGCTGAGAAGTTGTTGAGCCATCTATGAAACTTGAACAGGATCTATCTTCAAGTGCATCTATGCACTTGAACAGGATTAGCACCTGGAGAATCATTTGCTCACAAAATGGTAGCTCAGTGTTGTGTTTTGTAGTTATATCCCAAAATCCTCTGAAGGCATCAATTTCTGAAATCCTCTAGATGGGCTGTTGAAGCACCACCCACCTCTTTCAAAAAGCAAGCACTCCATAAATCGACTTCATACAAAAGACAGCCATAATAGAGCACTATAAATTAATTTATGAAAATTCATGGCAGATGGCACATAGTATCACAAATTATTGTGCACAAAGTTTGCCAGCATGAAACTAGATACAATAGCAAATTATACCTCGTGTACAGATTTTAAGACACTCTAAAAAAGGTGAGAAAATGACACTTATGCAACCAGCATATGACTAACTCTGCTTTTTAGCACTTTTAAAGTGCTGTTATTTATTAGGTACTGATTATCTCTTAAAGGCATAATCACAGAACAAAACTTTATTGCGTTGTACAGTACAAGAAGAAAACTAGAAGAAACGACTGCCATCTATAGCCCAAAACACATAACTACACACCTGGATTTATAATGCATGCCCTCAGCTTCAACAGTACGTGCCATCATGAGCTGATCAAGCATAGAAATATCCTATTGAATTTAGGTCTTACTGAAAGATTTTCTAAGGCATTCATCTGTCCATAAGGAGAGGTAAGATCCAAGGATTAGATCCCAAGGGTGTTATGGCAGCTAGGAAAAATCTTCCCATCTGAGGCAAAAAATTCTTCAGGGTATGATTTACCCTGTATAAGGCAGCACAGGAAATCACCCTACTCAGACACTGCTGTTGTGGACAGCTGCTTTATATGTTACAAAGATGGCTTCTGAATAGCCTGGCATGAAAGCAGTGAATATCAAGTGGAGGGGAAAAATAATTTATGGAACTTCGGGTGCAAAGTCAGGAGAACTTACTTCATATTTATCAATGCAATGAATCGAATTGCAATTACAAATTCTTAAATTGTTCAATTATAATTCAGTGGACTGCAGCAAGCCAAGCAGTCAGATAATCTGGAGATGGGATTGGACAACATGTGCCTTTTAATTTGCCATTGAAAAAAAAATTCTTTGCTTTTCTCTAGCTCCCTGAAAAGTGTCCCTTATTAACAGATTTCCTGATTGCAGTTTAAAAATAAAATAAAAATAAAAAAGCATTCTAAGCAGACAATTGTTTGTTTGTTTTACTTTGTTTCAAATATCATTTGGGATGTTGATTTTTACTGTCAACTTACTTGTAGATGCTGACATTTCCTAGCAAGAATGGAGCCATGTAACAGGCTTGGTTCTGCCCGTCTTTACTCCAGCTTAATTCCTAATGCTTGCAGAACAAATTCCTGGAAAATGTGAGAATGATGTTAAAGGACATTTCTGTCCAATGAAGTCCACAATTTCAAAACAAAACTGTGGAGAGATGGCAACATCTGGTGTATCAGCATTATTTCTAAGAGGACTAAGCGCAACAGAAAGAAGGATTCACTTTAAACATGCGAGGACAGCATCCACATTTATTAGACCATTTCCCCAGTGACTCACACAGAAAATTGTTTTGGGTGTTTTGCTGCCACTCTGCATCACAACAGCTTCTGGTGAGTATGAACAGCAGCCTGGCTCTTTGTCAGGCATTAGTAATAGAGGGTGGTTTTATTAGAGCTGTGTACACTTTTCAAACAGTTCATCCCTCAGGGAAAGAGATAAGCAGGTAGAATCAGGGTAAGCCATTAGAAGCATCCTGTTTACTGCAAGTGAGACCTTGCTGATTTAGTATCCTTAAGCATGCCGGGAATCTGCTGTGGGTGAGTGCCATTACTTTGAGTCACTTCATCATTTCATCAGAGGATTTTAAAGGATATAAGAAAAAACGTGGTGACTTCCAGAATCAGGAAAATACAGGCACATGGGGAATCATGCCAAATTATAAACTGCAAAGAGAGGACAAAACCTCTGCCTGGGCATTGCTGCTGCCTTAAGCCTTATCCTGTGAGCAGCTGCCCATGCACACTGAGGGTATTCAAAGCAACTCAAACACTGTAAGAAGACTAAGGCATGCTGTGCTCTGCTGCAAGACCACGTGGCACAGCCCAGTCCTTATAGCAAGCCCCAGCAGCGCTGCAGCCTGCAATTGAGCTCTCCCAGCAATGTAACAGACAAATTTCTAGCATGTGTGTCTGAGCTAAATGCTGATGCCATTTTACCCTCACTTCATCAGTCTGCTTCTCAGACTTTCACCATTCAATTCAACAACAGAGAGTAAAAATATCTTTAGGTGACACAGATTTATTTTTCTTCAACTTGCAGTCAGCGATCTAAGTTGCTGCAAAAGATACTAAGTGTAATAAGCAAATATGTTCTTGTTTGGCATGACTGAATTCAAATATACTACTGCATGCAAATGTACTTTAAAAAGTACATGGTCACCATTAGAAAGAAACCTTCTCTAATACTTGTTTCAGTAAGCTCATTTAGTGTTTATCAGGAGCATTGCTGCAATCATCCTAGACTCCAGATTGCCCCAGGAGAATCAGGTTTGCAAGGAGACCTCTGGAAAACAAGAACATAGTCACTGGTGGTGGTGGTTTGGGATCTCCTTGTCCTAGCTGCTGTCACTCTCTGCCCTCCTAATCAAAGCACTCTCTCCAGTACAAGCAGGAAAGGGCCCTGATTCATCTTCTTCACCATGAATGAGTGCTGTAAATGCTAACCTGTGTCACAGAAGGGAAGCAACTTTACAGACACTCCTACTCTTTAAATGAAGTATTAATTCCTGCTTAGACCACAAAATGAAGGGTTCAAGCAGATGAAAGAAGTGCTAATCTTAACTATACTAACTAAACTCTAACTAAAAGACACTGTCAGATGACATTTAACTTAAGACATGATCTCCATCACATTTTTGGATTTAGGCAGAGCCCTGATTTGCATAACATTCCCAGGCACTGCACTGGGAACTCAGGTGCCTCACTGTGCACAGTGCATTTCCCTTACGACAGCACTCTGTGAAGTTAACTCACTTTGCACCAGAGATCACTAAATCCCCATTGTGAATCTAGAGTTTCATTCTCAAATATATTTAAAGACATAACCCCACTGGAGAGTTTGAGCCTTTGCTGTAAGACACTGAAAATTGCTAACTCCTATAGATTTCGAGACTTTAAATAGCATTCTTTTTTTTTCTTTTTTTTTTAAGGTACATATTTAAAACTCTGCACTGCGACATTTTGAAAAGTAGGACTTTTCAAATAACCTTATATTCTTCAGAAAATTCATCCCTTAAACTTCAGAACCCTTAAACAAATTAGACCTTGTCCTATACTTCCTATTTTTTTAATTCAGACTGGAAGGATGCTTGCAGTGATTAGAGTTGCTTTGGGGCCCAAAATAGATTTACCATTTCCAAACACTTACCAGTGACAGCTGAGTGGCATAATGGTGCTTTATCCCAGGTTAGTGACAAAATAAATTGCTTTTCTAGTGCACATATACAGCTTTATAAAAAGAATGATCTCACTGGAAGAAGAATTCTTCAGCTTTGAATTCCCAAACCCAAAAGGCCTCTGCTGCAACACCCACCCCTGGTGAATGGTGAATCCAGGAGAATTCCCAAACGTCCAGTGTGTCACCTCAAGATAGGCTCATCTGTGAAGACCAAAGGAAAATAGATCATAGCACTCTTAAGTCCAAGTGCTGCTGAATTCTTCTTATTTAAGTATTGGTATGCTATACTTTCTGCTAGATCAATGATACACTTCTAAATTTCAATTTTCAGGCTACAGATATTTGAGTCACATTTGGCTGGGACACAAAGCATACACTTTCAATAGGGATTTGACTTCTTTTCCACCACTCACCAATTGCTTCATTTTATTTAATTGCAATAGGAGAACAACAGTGTCAGAAATAATCCCCATGCTCTTCTGCCCGCTTCCAGAAGTGAGTTAGAGCCCAGCTCTACTGTTTTTCTATCAGAGCAGCTTTGATCCCACAAGGGACCTGCCTGCCTTCTGCTGAAACATGCTTGTCCTAAAAAGTTTGGAGTTATTCAGGCAGAAAAACCTCCTGAGCAGAGACCCTCAGCACAGCACCCATGCCAAGACCTCACTGACTGCAGCAGTGGAATCTGTGGACACTGCAGGTAACCTGAGGCACGTTAAGGCTACACAGGCGAATCCAAGTATGCAGAAATGCCTATGTTTGAAATCCCCAGGCAAGCACTCACCAAACTGAGTCCTTTACATTACTAAAACATGTATAAAACCTCCAAGCTTGGTACTGCTTGCCACAAGCTTCCAGTTTCTTCCAGAGCTTCTTCTTGAGATACTCCTGAGCTTTCCAAAATCGTCGCCTATAGCAATACGATAACATTGCAGCTCTGGAAAGGTTTTGCCACAGATGCTATGGACATTCACACCCGCTGTGCCAAGATTATTTATAATAAAAATTGAAGAGTCAGTCAATCGCTGTCCTATGTCATTCACATAAATAATCTGTTAACACATAAATACTGTTTTTCTTCCTTTCCCAAATCAATATAATCATAAAGAAGGACTTCTCTATTATTAAACTTCAAGCTTGCTAAAACTTACGTATATGGAGTCTGCCTGTGCATAGTTGTTTCTCTTGGTTCTAAAGGACATAGAAAATCAAGTTTTTTTTCATCTTGTTTTTTATTTATTTTTTTTTTTTTTTACATCAAACATCCACATATTAATTTCTTTTTGATGATTTTAAAATGTGTTTTTTAGAAAGTGAATGGTTTTACCATATGTTCAGCAGCATTTTCTCTCTGACTCTGATTTTCTCTCCGACTCTGATTTTCTCTCCATTCTTATCTACACTGAGAGGTAAAATTTTCTAAAAACACCTAGGCTCCCAATTAAGAGATCTTCAAGAATTCCTTGCACTTGTTACCTGCCCAGCTACTCAGTCAGAGCTGCCTGCCATTCATGACTGTTAAAAATCACTGCCGTTAATCTGAGGATAATTTCAAGCTCATACTTGTGAAAATCCCAGCCTAACAAAACAGAAAACGTGAACAGCATTTGGGTGTGAACAGAGAGCGGGCACTGGCTCTCAAGCACACGGCACACTGTGAACCTCCATCCCCACCATAACTGCAATAAAAAAAAGCAATTTTCCGCAGCATTTATCCTTGCGAGAAAGACCCATTTTATTGGGCTGCAGAGAGAGGCTAAGCCGGCTATCCCAGAAAGGCAGAGTGGCCCTGTTCCACCACAGGCCCAGCACCAGATCCAGCAGCAAGCCCAGCAGCAGGCTCAGCACCAGCAGTAGGTCCTGCAGCAGGCCAAGCAGCAGCACAACAGCAGGCTCAGCACGGCCGCACTCTGCCCTCGCTTACCCCCAGCAGCCGTTGCTCCTCCTCCTGACAGGGAAGGAACAGTTTCAGATACCAGAGGATTTGGAGTGGAGGATCTGGATATTTTAATGTTGTTCAGGCTTCAGTCATCGCGAATATCACTTTACAGCTTGGCATATAAACAGTCCATTTCTGAGGCATGAGAAAATGAATTTAGTGTAACTATATTCTAGGCCTTCTGGCCCGAATCTGTTCCTGGTGAAACTCCAGGGGCTTCAGGGGAGTTGCATCAGGAATAAACCTCACTGCCTAGCTGTACTCTGTAATACCCTATTTCTGATTAGATGAGAATTGCCATGAAGTTAATTCTAATTTCCATATATTGGAAAACCAGAAAAGCATTCTGACTTATTCATGAAACTGAGTTAATTGTTTACAAAGAATAAAACATTTTCTAGATGGGGGAAAAAAAGGAGAAAAATAAAAGAGAATAAAAAGCAAAAATTAAAATAGGACTAATTATTTTATAAACACAAAAGTAAGGGTGCATGTTATTGATCAAACAGTGCATTAAATCAAGACTGTACAACAAAATAAACTGCAAAACAGGCACTGCAACCTTTGGATATTTTCAAGCAAGTGACAGTGCAGAGATTTTCTTCTTCTGGAATTTTCTCATTCATAATGTCCAGGTCTTCCTGTTTTGCTGCAGAAGTAATACCACAGAAGTTAGCCCTGCTTTAGGGCTTCCAAAACCTATGCCTAGGGAGCAAGGAGCTAGGCAAGCATGCTGAGGGCTGCAGCTGCTTGCATTGCTGCCTGATGGAGATGCTACTGTGTTGGTGAAGGATTTGCACTGCTCCTGATTGGCAGAGATCGGTGTCAGGAAAGGAGGTGTGTGCCAGAACTTGGGCTGAGAATACAGCAGCAGCAAGTGGGAGCAACTGAGGCACAAGACAAGCATTTCATGTGGGCACGCAGGTGTAGAAGGCTTGGTGTAGGGAAGTGGGAAAGGACAGGCAAGCAGCTGAGTCCCCTGTCTGGCAGGTGAAATAAGAGAGGTGGGAAAAAAGCTAGGGTGGCCAAGGGAGCCCCCAGAAGCAGATCATTTTCTGCTCGAGAAGACCCGTTTCATATTCTTGTTTACTTTCCTTAAACAAATTTTCACCACCCTACTTATTAGGAAGTTTAGAAATAACAAGTTTTGCATTTCAAAGGTCAGTCATTTTTGTATTTCAACCAAGCAATAAACATGTGAGAAATTTGTACCCTGTGAAAAATGTGCATTTCAGGCACCAGAGGGATACAGCTGTCTCTTGCTCTTGTTTACTTGATTTCTCCTCTACTTCATGCTTGGCATGGAGGATTTTAGAGTTATTAAGTTTTTTTCTAGTTGCCTAAAGTTATAATTGCTTTGCTCCCTGTGAGCAGACATGTATCTAGTCATGTGATAACCTCTGCATGAGCCCTTTTTGTCACCAGGCACATCTTCCAGAGGGAATTCCCAAACTATGTTACAGTAAGGGATGTTACGCCACCTACATTTCCAACAGACAAAAACCTTCTGACTAACATGGCATCTCCTTTCCTAGTGCCTGAGAGATTGGTCACCTGCAGGGGTTTTGCCTTCCTTCATCACTCAAATGGCAGGGACAACCCCAACAGTGTGCAGTGACCACTCAGACAGGCTCATGGTGTTTTGCAAGGAAGACAAGAGTGGATGCATAAAACTCAGGATAAAGTTCAAAAAGATCCTTGGTTTTTGTTGTTGTTGTTGTTGTTGTTTTTTTCCACACAGATTTTGTGAACAGTGAACTTGGGAACTGCTTACCACTGAGGTCCCGCAGGTGCCCAGGAGGATGGCTCTCACCTGTCTGAAGCTTTGCAGCTGAGCCATTCACCTAAACTTTGGGAGCTTACTCTGTCTATACAGGCCTGAGAAAAAGAGGCCAGGACAACTCCTAGCTGCTTACTTAAGACACACCATTAATAAAATTTAGGAGCCATAGGACCAGAAATGCAGTTCACACAGGGAGAAGAAAGTCTGGTGGTTTTTTCTTAACAAGCTGCTGGTATCCAAAATAGTGAGAATCAGATGACTGACGACCAGAGTGGAGGTATCCACCTCCCAGTTGCCCACCTGGCTCCACTCCAGCCACCTCTATGGGTCTGTGGCATTTTTAAAGCTGATGTGTCAAGTTAGTGAAATAGCAGCTAAATCTAAGAAAGAATTTTTGCTACGATCACTGCTGTCTATAAAGGTATTTACCACAACTGTATATACAAGACTTGCATATGGGAAAGAGATTTCAGATGTACGCTTTGTATGTATGTTCAGCAGTGACACTTCCCCTTCTGCTTTTCAGTGCACACAGCAGTATTCAGAATTTCACTATTAGATCAATTTGAAGATGCTCCAAAATAGCAATTGTAGAAATAAATACTTTTCAAACCTTAAATACTGTTTGTCTTTCTATTTCCTCAAAGCATAATGAATTGGAAAGGAAAACAAACAGTATTTTTTCACGCTAGTTTAAACAAAAAGAAAAAAAGAAAGAAATCCACACCTTGGATATGTAGTTACTTAAAATGTGGAAGTGAAGGGAGCAGGGCAGATTCAAGTACTTCCATTTACAGAAATTGAAACTCTCGTTGGTGCAGTGATCCATCTGCTAATTAGGTCTTTGTGCCACACACAGGTGTAACTGAAGTTACAGTCATTATTTGTTTACCCCTGATTAAGGAATTGTTCATTTACTAATTTAATGAATTGTGTGATATCAAGGCAACAGGCAGAATTCAAACTTGATTACATCTACATTTTGGCTCTCTATAATACATACACTAGCTCAAGCTTTTGCTGGATCCTGGAGTCCCTGCTAGGTAACTCAGTCCCACTGCAAGCAGTAGGGTGTGGTACTTAAAAAAAATAAAAAAAAATTAAAAAAATCAGAGCTAAAGGTTTTAATGCTTCCTTTTTAGGTTTTAGTTTTTGCTTAGTATGCATTTTGTATGGATTTTTCAAAACAGAAAATAATATCAGTTTAAAAGCTTATATTAATCAAGAAAGGTTAAAGAAATAAAAAGAAAGGACACAGATTCCTTTCATTGCTGCTACTCCAGCTTTGAATGCTTCTCAGAGAGCCTCAGATTTAAACACGCTTGATTTAATACAGACGCTGACTACCTTTATGATCACTCTCTGGGCTTGCTGACACTCATATATCATGCCCTCTATTGCCTTCTTCAAGCACAGGTCAGCAATGCCTTTGGCATCACAGCCACCAATATCTTCAAGCAGATTGCCAGGCAGCCCATAAATGCTACTAATGCTCCAGGATGGCCCTGGAACTGGATGACCCTTGTTAGCTGGTCTGGGGACCAGAAAGCAAGAGACCTTTCAGAAAGTAGCTTGCCTCAGTGTCACAGTAAGTTTGGCATGAGGTCCATGAGCATCCAAGATGCATAAGATCCTGGAGGAAGGGAAGTGGGACAGCAGTTGAATAAAGAGAAAATATATCACGCTGTGTCTGGGAAGGGCAATAATTCCTTCATTCAGTCCTGTACTGGTGTGGCAGATGGGTGTATTTCTTGGACTGAATGGAGAGAAGAACAAAAGAAGTGAGGGAGAAGGTGGCTATTGAAGTCTAAACTAATATCCAAGGGAAATGTCATATACAGCACAATAAGAACAAACAGTTCTGCTGTCTCTTTTTCAGTCAGCCTGAGTCCGGCCCTGGCACCCTGTGGCAGCACGTGCCAATATGTGCTGCTCGGCCCCACACTCAGGGTGAGCTCTTCATTCCTCACAATATCAGATTAGCTAGTAGGAACCCAGCCCAGTCTCCATCTGGCCACGTTCAGTAGACCTTGAGTTGCCAGGAAGGCAGCTGTGGCCAGCTGTGGGGCTGATATCCCAAACAGAGCCTGCCAAAGGTCAGCAGGCCAGCTGCAGGCCTCCTGGGATCCCAGGGCCCATCTGAGAGGAGAAGGGTGAAGCGATGAGCGAGCAAGGAGCTCTGCAGAGGAGAAATGGAGGGAGGGAGTCCTGCTGTGGGAGGGAAGAGTTGCTTGCTGCCACCAATGCTCCTGATAAGCAGGCCAAGCTGAGAAGAAGGGGATGCTGAATTCCTCCCGAATCAAACGCATATACTCCAATGATGTGCCTTTTAAAAAGATATGACTAAAAACATTGTAATGAAGCTTGTTCTTCAACCTTTGCTGTAGAAGCCCAGCAAGAGCTCATTACATCACACATGAATTCACAGCACATTCTCAATGGACACACACCTCACAAGGGAAAACATTCTTAGAAAAACAAATTTATATCAGGCAGAAAAGATTTCCAGGCACACATCTACACAGACAACAGCTTGAAATCCTGGGAAAGATACAAAAGTACATCTGATATCCACTGATTCACAAACACACTTGTAACACTTCAGGTGTGAAAAGCATGGTCATTATCAGCATACAGCAGTAACACATCAACATGCAGACAAAATCTTCCAGAAACATGCAAACACACTGAAGAGGAAGAAAGGGGCCTGGAAGTACAGGCCCACAGGGCAGCATTTCTTATGAATAAGCCTAAAGCTCAGCTCTTCTGATGTTAGAAAGGTTTTAGATATGGTTACTTTTTGGACATGGCTACCTGTAACCTGATATGAGGAAATCTTCATTTGAAGTGGACTATCCTGTCATATGTGGATTCACTGCTCCTTGCATCTCTTATTCCCTAAGCAGATTTTTTTCCTGATGTTATATTTAAGAGATCTTTGAGAGGTTCCTCTGTTAGGTGTGTAATGTACAGAAAGACTTTTGATCTGAGATTAAAATAAGCATTTCTTTGAAGATCTCTGCTTGGTTTCTTAATGAAAGATACAAGAAGCTCATCACCAAAATATAAGCCCAGCTCAAATTCAGCTAGAATATAATCCAAGAAAGCATGTATTTCAGAGGTAGAATTAAAATATAACACGAATTTTATTATGAAAATGATATACTCATTGCAATGAGGGAGTGACAGAAACTTCTGAAATCACGCATAGCCTGAGGCTATGAGGCACTGTTCCATCTGTTTGTCAGTAGGTGAGATTCCTCATCATTATTATTGACCACACAAAATGTGACCACAACAGCTATGTCCCAAGACAGTGGCATTTTACACCTTGTTCTTTCCAATCCACAGACTAAAACTGGTTTCACAACGCGAACTTCCACTCCTCCTGAGGGTTACAGCACATTTAGGTTCACAGCAGCTTTGTTTATAGATGTGCTATGATCAAGAGTTGGTTTTCTCAATGTATATAACAAAAGCCTGAGATTGTAATCTAGCCTGGTAGGGCTGAGGAGGCTATGGACAAACATCCCGCAGGTTGGTACTTTTGCTAGCTCTCTGAAAAGCCAGCCTCAGAAGTACTGACCTTTTTGCAATGCTCAAAATGTCTGCCAGCCAAAGAGGGGTGTACATTACCAACATGTGATTTGCTGGTGTTGCTCTGCATACTTCACGGGAGATCACTTGCCAAGGTCAACACAGTGCAGAATGAAATGCAGAAATTTTCCCACTTGGCTCCATAGTAAACCATAACTTAGAATGCTCTGCACTGTCTCCTGGCCATAAGCAGTGTCCTTGAGATTGCATTTTGCTCGAGCAGAGCAAGCAAGTCACCAGTCACCAATGCAGCAATTTGTGAGAGATTGTGAATAAAGGCTCAAGATCTTACACAAAGATTTCCACAGAGGGCTCAGGAAGCTGTCGCCAATAGCCAAGAAGGACTGTATTTCAATCAGGCGCTTGCATCCTGGAGCATGTGCAATGATATAATGCTTGTACCTCTACACAGGCTAAGTGCTTTTCAACCACTTTTTCTGCTTGATGATTATTTTGGATCTATCTATAAAGACATAAAGATCATTCTGGAAAAAGCTTTTTCTGAGCAACTGCAGAGAAGAAACTGCAGAGACTCACCTTGAGGTCACATGGCAAGGGCAAAAGGTGACATTCAGGGGAGGTGTACAGGAGGAGGCACACTGTGTCCCCACAGCCTGCTGGGGTGAGTGAGCTGCATGCTGAGGACAGGGCCATCCTGAGGGTACTTCCTCATCCTTGTTTTGTGGATGCTGCCAAAGAGCAGTCAGGTGGCAGCTTTCGGAGAAGTAACTAAGCTGGGCTAGGTTCAAGTGAAAGATTTATCAGAGGTGAATCACCACTTCCAGGCCCCTTGACCACCCATTGCTAGCAACACAAACACAAATGGCAAAGACATCCCTAACCCATGCTGGTGAATTGTTTCTCTCTTTCTACTTGGTGTACTTACCAGAGAAGACATTCCTGGGTGCTCCAAAGGAGCCCATTTCTCCCTCACAGATCTCTTTTGTGGGGCTTAGAAAAGTTTCTGATTGCAGCTAGAGAAGGGTTGGAATTGTTTCATGGGAGAAAGAGGCAGAAGAGAAGCACGCCTGGAAGGAAATAGCTGAAACTCATGAAATTTTGATCTGGCTGTTTCTAGGTCCACACAACTGCAAATATTAAGTCAAGGATTTTCATCCAGACTAGCGGGACCAAAAAGTAGGAGGTACAGACACTTCTACATTGCTTTCTGAATATTGCAAAATGTACCTTGTGGGTTGTGAAACCAAACTGTGGTCTGTTCTTAGCAAATCTGCTAAATTTGTCTTTGCAAAAGCACTGAGAGTGACTGAGATCAGAATTCCCCTACAGGGTATCAGGCCTGGGTCATGCAGTCTTTCACAGAAGGAAGTGACCATGCAATGCTGTAGCCAAGTCCTGACACGTTTGGTCTTTGGATCCATGGAAAGAAGCAAGGGCTTTGCAACAGATGATGAAAATTAAATATTATTGCCACTCTCACAGAAAATAAAGGAAAGTGCTAGTAGCAGGAGGGAGAGTCTGACCCTGCAGAGTTCTGCTCCCCCGTGAGCAGCCCCAGAGCAGCACCCATGCGGGTGGGGGAGCCGAGAGCTCCCAGCCAGGCCGGGCACTACAGCTGGGCCCCCTTGAGCACGCGGGGATGCGGTTAAAGAAGCACCAGGCGAGCCGGCTGTGTGGTAGCACGCTTTATTTGCAGCGGGGTTTCCAGGGCAGCACACGCGTCCCGAGCCCCGGGGGCTGCGCCGGGCGGCGGCATCGCCCCCAGCCCCGACGGCAGCGGAGCCGGGGCCGCTCCTCCCTCCCGAGAGCTTTTGCGGGGAGGCCGGACGAGAGGGCAGCCGGGGTCAGCCCCGGAACGGGCGGTGTCCCCGGCCCTTCATAGCGCCTGGTAGGTCCGTCGGGGAGGCGGCGAGCCGGGCGTCCCGGGCCCCGAGTCGATGCTGGCGCCTGGCGAGAGGGAGCCGGCGTGGCGGAGGGGCAGCCCCGGCTCCTCTGCCGGAGAGAGGCGGTCCACGATGCTGGAGAGGCAGTCCAGGCTGGACAGCGCGCCGCTCTGCTCCGCCGCGTAACCTGGCACCGGGGCGAGCCGCTTACCGCAGGCCGCCCAGACGCGACCCCCGCCCGCCGGCCGCCCCGAGCCCCCCGCCCGCCGCCGGCCTTACCGTGGGGCATCTCGGGGCAGTACCCCGCCTCGAAGCTGCTGCCTCTCGCCGGCCAGACCGGGCTGCCGCAGTCCGCCTGCAAGACAGCGAGGGGCCAGTGCCGGCCCGTCCGCCCGCGCAGCCCCCCGAAGCATCCCGGTAGAGCGGGCGGCGGCCCCTCGGGTGCGCTCCAGCCGGGTTGCACCTCCCTCCCCACGCACGGCCCCAAACGGAGGGGACAAAGGGCGAGCAGAGGCTGGGGTGCCTGCTGGGTGCCCTAAAGCCCATGTGCAAGCTTAAATTTAGGAAAGGGCTGGTGGGAACTCCAATTGTCCAACATTTTTAAGATTTCACCCAAGTTATCCACCTTTTCCCAAAGTCCCACTGCCAAGGGCCCTTGCTCGAGCCCATCGTGAGCTGCCCCTCACCCTGCCCTGCTCTTACCATCCCATCGGAGCAGCTGGAGCTGGGGCTGGTGGGCTCAGAGCAACTCTGTCCCGGCAGGTGATAGTAGTTCTCCACCTGTTCCCTTAAGAGCTCCTGGAGGCTCTCGATGTACCTGATGGCGTTCCTCAGGATCTCCACTTTGGGGAGTCTCTGGTTGGGGTTGGCTGTGGTGCACCTCTTCAAGGTCTCGAATGCTTGGTTTACTTTCTTCAGCCTCCTCCTTTCCCTCATAGTGGCTGCCTTCCGCCGGTCCATGGTGGTGGATTTCCTCTTGCAGGCTTTGCAAGCCCACATGAGGCAGTGGCCAGCCTGGTGGTGTCCACTGGGGGCCCGGACGTGCTCCTCTTCCTCAGGGCAGGCAGGCTCAGTGGGCACAGGGGCTCCAAAGGGAGGCAGCTCCCTTGGCTCAAAATCCTCGGGGAACTCACCCTCAGGGGACGACAGGCAGGAGCTGTCATAGAAGAGCTCGGATGGGGAGAACTGGCAGCTGTCCATCACCTCCATCTCTTCGTCCGAGGCAGCAGAGTGGGCTGGCAGCTCGCAGCGCAGTGCAGTGATTCCCTCTGCAATTAGCGACCTGAGACAAAGTGGCCGCCGGCTGATGCGGGGCCCTATATAGGCGCATTGTGGGAGGTTGGCCCGCAGCGGCCCGGCTCCATTAGCATATCCCCCGCAGCCCCTGCCCGGCTGGGCAGGCCCCCTCTGGCCCCCAAGGGGCTGATTTGCTCTTCACCCGCCTTTGAGCAGTCTCTAAAGCCTACACCAAACTGGGGAGCTTGGGGAGGGAAAAAAAAAGATGGGCAGTGAGTGCATGGACCATGGACATTCCCCATATCACCCCCTGCATCACCTTGCCATCACCAAGGGGAATGAATCCCACCGCACCCGCAGTGCCTGCTCTCCTATCCCTATTCCCACACTACAGATCCAACGTGACATGATTTACTCCTCTTTCAGCACTCGCATTCACCCGTTGATCTCAGAAGGCACTTTGTCCTGTAATTAAAGCTGTGTTCCCACAAGAGGGGACAACAAGGACAGCTATGTGTAGCAAGGAGCAGGCAAACAGATGTTTGTGCTCTTAGGTTGGGTCACATGGAGAAGCGCTCACAAAGTGCGTTTGCTGCCAGACAAACTCCTTCCCATTGCTTCTCCTCCATGTGCGACCTGATGCTGCCAGAGACACAACAGCCGCGCAGTGCCCTGGGCCCGCTGATTTTCTGCTTTCAGGCCAACATGCACCGTTACAGATGCGTCCCAGCTGCCGGCATAACAAACCCCTCCTGGAAGTGTAAAATTTCTAACCCCAAACCTCTCGGTAACTTTACACAGGGCAGGGACAAAGCCCTGCGGAGGCCCAGCCGCAGCAGTAGCGGGCAGAGCTGCGCAGGGGTCATTAGAGCGGTAATGAAGCCATTTAACAGGCAGCTGCTAATGTGCGGGAACCCTTTGGTTTCAGCCAGGTGGCTTTTGCAGTTGGGGAAAATATTAGGAGAGTGCAAAGGAAACTTTCCCTACCTGGGAATAAAATTATGTCATTAGGCTACCACAGACAGAGGGAAAGTAGCCTGCAGTGATTCGGATGAAGCGGTGTGGTGCCAGGTAGAGGGCAGGGCTGCAACAACGGCTGTGGGAAGGGGAAGAAAGGGACATTCCCACCACGTTGTCTTCAGGAGCCTTCAGAGGGACACAGTCTCAGACACAGCGCCCACCCAAAGCTTCTGCACCTGCCTGGGCAGTAAGCAGGGTCTGGGGTTAGGATCTCCCCCTGACCCTTGCAGGACCCCTGCCCTGCAATCTCACCCCTCTCCTGCCAGGGTAAAAAAAAAAAAAAGGAAAAAAAAAAAAAAAAAAGAAAAAGAGAGAATCGGATTTTCATTCTTAGGATGAAACTTCTCCTAAAGGAAACTGCAAGCGTGCATGCACCCTTCTATATATGAAAGACCTAGGGGCTTGGGAGGGCTGCATCTGCACTGCAGTGGTTTGTATGGGGCCATAAGTGGGTGAGCCCCCTCTGAAAGGAATACTGCACGAAAAGCAGAAAGTTGCTCTAAGGACTGAAGTTACAGAGAGGCAAGGACGAGCACTCCGTGCCTGTGCCGGGCAGCGCGGCTGTGCCCTAAGCCGCCGGCCGGGAAGGCTCAGCTTCGCGGTAACGTGAACCCGTCACTGAGCTGTAGCTCACCCCCCTCCCCCCCATTTGATGTACGACGTTCGCGCCGGCTAAACTAGAGCTGTGTGCAGCTTTGTGTACAAACATGCTCGGTCCTTTTCGGGCCGGCGGCCGCGCTTCCACTGCCCGGCGCTGTGCGTGCGGTGCGACGGAGCCGGGGCTGCGCGCACCGCGGTCCGTGCGGGGCTGGGAAAGCCTCGTCCGCCGTGCTTGGCTGTCTGGGGGTGGGAAGAGGGGAAGCTGTGCAGCACAAAGCGTGCACTGATGTCCCTCGGGAGCGCCCAGCTCCTCTGGTAAAGTGATCTCACAACAAATTCTAAGTGCGGCAGGCGACTGGAACTAACGAGAGGGGAGCGCAGACGCAGACTTACACGGCTGCGGCTGCAGGGGAGGGGGCTTCCAGCCCTTTGCAACAAAATGCTTCTGACGGAAACCGCGGGGTATGCAGGCTTGGGGGTGGGCTCGGCCCGTTGAGGCAGAGCTGTGTCTGTGCGCTACCGCAGCGGCCGCTCCCGGCGAGAAACACGCGTTTGGTCCCCGTGCTGGGAACGGCGCACCTAAGTAAACACATCGGTACCTGCCGGGGGGGTCGGGTGGGGACAGCTGAGGAAGGCATTGGCCTCTGCCGGCACTCCGGGACTCCCAGGAGAGATCAAAGGGACACGCGGGGGCTTTTAGCAGCCTTGGGACTGGGAAAGTCGCAGTTCCCGCTGCCGGAGGGCTGCCGGCGAGCACATGGCTCCGTTATTTGCCTACTCTTCCCCCGCCCCCCGCTCCCGTTCCCCTGCCCGTTTGCTTCAAAAACCCTATGCGTTCTGCAGGCAGCTGCCGCCGCCGGAACCGCGCGGGCCGTGAGCGCTCGGCCGCGTCCGTCCCAGCGGGCCGGCAGCCCCGCGCTGTGTGCAGGCGGTGCGCTCCGTGCGGGACGGGGGGCGGCGGGGCGGGATGGGGCAGCCGCGTTAGTTAGCGTGAGCATGGTGCGCGGGCCCCCTGGAGAACAGATGTGAGGCAAAGACGTAAAGCGCAGACCTCCTGTGATCGTCCTCCCTTTGATAATGTGATTCAGGGCAGTGTTTTGGTTTCGGAATTGGGTGCAGATTGTCGTTATTAGTATCGAACACAAACGCTTGAATTGCAAACACAGCGAGGACATTCCCGTCGCAAGGAAGCCTGGGGTCCCGGGGAGCCCCGTCGGAGGTGTTCTGCTGAAACGGGCTGCGGCCGATCAGAAGCGAAAACGAACGAAACGACGGCGCTTTTTCGCCAACGCTTGTGGGTTCCTGTGCTCTCCAGGCCGAGGAGAGCGAGACCTTTCCGAGAAGTGGCTGCGACCTTTCGAAACCAGAAAAGAAAACGGCTCAAAGCGGCTCCCTTCCACCGCCTCCTGCGCGGCATCGCAGGACCGGTCCGGGTTTAATAACCGGGAGGGGAACGCTGTAACACAAAGAGCTTTTATTTTACAGTCCGAGGAACCCTTTCTTATATACAATATCACGTCCATCATTTAAATACACATCTGTCACGTTTACAAAAGGCAGTACTGAAATTATTTACAAGACGCGAAACGAGGCGGGGACGCTCTGAGCACGACGCAGACGAAACGCAGCCAAACGGCTTCACCCTGACAGGAATGGACTGCTCGGCTGGGCGCAGGGCGAGCGCTCCGCCGGTACAACGCTAAGTACCGTCAGTTAAAAATAATTAAAAAAAAAAAAAAAAAAAAAAGGGATGGGGGGTGGTCTGTGGGACAAAACTTCAAGAAAACAAAACGGAAGATAGAAAGAGAGGTGAGAGAAGAGTCCGTGCGGCTCGGGTCTCCGAGGGCAGCGTGTCCCGAGGCGGCCGCACCGCCGCGGCGCTCATTTCTCCACCACCTCCTCCGCGCCGGGCAGCTTGGGCTCGTCGGAGGAAATGCTGTCCACGATGGAGGAGAGGCAGCGCAGGCTGCTGGAGGCCGACGACTCCACCATGGAGCCCCCTGCTCGGCGGGAGAGAGGGGTTAGGGAGCGGGCGCGGCCGGCAACGAGGCCGCGGGGAGCCGTCATAGGGCGGGGGCGCCGGGCTGCGGATGAGCGCCGAGCGCGGCGGCCGTTACCTGCTTTGGGGCTGCTCCCCAGCGCGCGGGAATGGTCGGAAGCGCCGTGCCAGTCGGAGCCGCAGGTGCTCAGGAAGTCGGAGCCGGGGACCTGCGGCGGGGCGCGGGGAGAGGGAAGGCTGCGTTAGCGAGGCGCGTTCCCCCGGCCCCCATCCCCCCCTGTTCTCCCCCCCCCCCCCCCCCCCCCCCCCCCTCCCGCGGCCGTCAGCCCCCCGTCGGGGGGAGGAGGAGGGGAAGGAGGGAGGGGAGCGCAGGCCCGCAGCTGGGTGCCGGGGCGCGGGCCGCCGTGCTTACGTTTCCCTGCTTGGGGCTGAAGCTGAAGGGGTCCGCCGCCACCTCCTGCATTTTGTCCTGCTGATCCAGCCTGTGCAGCAGGTTCTGCAGCCTCTCAATGTAGCTGATGGCGCTCCTGAGGATCTCCACCTTGGGCAGCCGCTGGTTGGGGTTGGCCACAGTCCTCCTTTTCAGAGCCTCGAAGGCTTCGTTGATCTTCTTCAGCCTCCTCCGCTCCCGCAGCGTGGCCGCTTTCCGCCGGTCGGTGGGGGCCGACTTTCTCTTGCAGGTTTTGCAGGCCCAGATGAGGCACTGGCCGGGGCAGTGCGGGGGCTGCAGGCCCGGCGGGGCCAGCACGTGCTCCTCGCCGCTGCTGTCGCTGCCAGCCTCCGGCGGCAGTTGGTCCTGACACGGGGACAGGGTGCCGTCGCTGCCCGGGTACAGCGGGGAGCCCTCTGCCATCTCCAGCTGCTGCAGGGCCCCATTCTCCCCATCCAAGTAGAAGAAATAGGAGCCAGTTTCGAAAAGGTCCATCATCATGCTGTCCCTGGGCCCCTCTGCCTGCTCCTGTGGGGTGGCAGGCTCAAAAACACCCCGAGGAGCAACCCAGATGGAATTTAATTAGTGCGGTGACATAAGTCCCCACTGCTTTATATATAGGAGCTGCTGAAACCCTATCCAACTTTTAGCTGTCGCGGTGCATCACCCTCCAAAACTGATTCCAGCCAGTCTCCTGGGCGCTGTCCTGAGAACATCTCCTATTTAGAAGGCTGGGAAGGAGGGGGAACATGGGGAGGGAGGCAAAGAGAAGAAAAAAAGGAAAACAAATGACAAAGAAAAATGCCCCCCGAAGGCCTGTGAACTTGGGATGACGAGGTGAGGAGGGGGTTTGGGGAGCTGTGTCCGAGCACAGCAGGCAGCTCTGCTGGAGGCTGGCAGGGAACACAGACACAGAGCTGCCCACGGAGCCCTCCCCTGCCACACACACGCGGCCAGATACTCACCATACACACTGCACACTTCTTACCGCAGTGCTAAGTACAGGTTTGTAAGGAGGGCTTTCAAAGGCAGCCATGGTTGTCCAAACAGAAGGAGTAATGTTTTCAGAAGCCCCTGCTACTCCCTCAGCCCCCTCAAAGCATGCCATTCCCATGACCCACAGCCAGCCCAAGGTTGGGAGCCAGTCTCACTGTTCTTCCACACACAGGGGAGGGTTGCCAAGGAAGAGCTGTGCTGCAGAGCTGAAGCACCTGTGGTTATCACACCCTGGTGCAGTGTTTTCCTTTGAACTTTCCGATGTTTCCTGGGAGATGACAGAAGTGAATTCAGGTGACTGGGTTACAGCCTAATGGGGCTCTCCGGACTGCCCCTGTCCTTGACAGTGTCTAGGGCAATCAAAGCCCAGGCATCTGTTGAAACTGCAGCTTAATCCCTTGGGCCTGGCAAGACTTACAGAGCTTCCTGGCCCCTGAGACAGAAACGGAGCTTGTGATCTCCCTCTGTTAAGATATACTGTAATGTCACATCTCACCTCAAGAAAGAGAAAGTGTGGGAAAATGTCTTGTATTGCTTCTTTCACTGGTCTGCCTTGAGATCCTTACGTGACATGTAATTTCTCACTGCTTATGTAAAAATAGATATATGTGTATACACATGCATGTGTTTGTATCTACAGACACACACACATGTGTATATATGTGTGTGGATAAGTAGGTATATTTCTCTGTGTCTGTGTGCATATTTGCTCAGATAAGTTCAATAATACACGAGGAGTAGATGAGCCCCTGTAGTACCATGATGTCTCTCACAGCTAGCTTCTAATTTCATAGTTTTGTGAAGTAACTGTGGCATTTTTGTTCAGTTGTCAAAAGCTACATTAAAATCAGTCACTGACTTGTCTTTCTCCAAAACTGATTGCAAACCAGTTTTTCTGAGTACAAAAATAGTGGACAGTAGCCATGATTTTTGTTTCAACCAAATTAATATTGTTAAAATTGACCTAATTCCTGGTTTAATCAGGTAGGATGATATCCAGTTTTGGATGAGACAGAGAAATGCAGCCTGTTCCCTGTGAAACTAACTTGGATATTTATGTTCCAGCACTAAGTTGTATATATGTATATATATACACATACATATATATATATATTGGTTAGCCTTACAATTAAAGAGTTGAACATAAGGCACAGTTTCTCAGTTTCCCAGCTCTGTAATTAGTTTTCTGTTTGACCTTTGACCAGTCACTGAATTTTCCTGTGATTTAATATTCTACCTTTAAAAAGGGATGTAATGTCAGCCTGTACCTATGCTGTGTGTTTCTCATGTGGATTGCCACTTACTGAGGGAAGAGTTGCTCCTTGCAATTATGTGCCTTTCAGTGTTAGGGGAATGTTAGTCCCACACTGTTAATTACAATAGTAATAAATAAATTATGCATGCTCATCACTTAAAATACTTTTTGTTACAGTATTATTATTTTTTTCTTTTAATTTTTAGTTTCTTCACTGCTGATCTGGAGGTGTTTGGAATAAGACAGAGATTAGATCAATTTACACAAATGAAAACTTTGGGAGAAATATTCATAAAATGTCCTCTTGGAGAGTTTTAACTTGACTAAGGGAGTTGGGAAAGTAGAAGTTGAGGAGCCAGATGCTCCTTCAGCTGTCAACAGATTGATTTTTTTTTTGCTTTAAGCAGGAAACAAAAAGTTCTTTCTTTCTTTCCAGCATTGATTCATTGAGAGCTGGAGTAAACAGACCTAGTTCCTCAAAGTAATGTGGGGACAACAAAGGTAGCCCTTTATTGAGCAAAAATCTTCTCAATTGTAACTGAATTTTAGTTTGAGTGAAATTGGCCATTTCCCCTTCATGTAAGCAACTTTGATTTTGCTTTAGCCATTGTGTTGCATCTCCTATTCTAGCTCCTTGGTCAGCACAACAGCTAGCAAGCAACCATAGCTTATATGAACAAAGTACCCTTAATAATTTTCACCATTACAAAAGCATTACAAATGGAGGGGTCAGAAATTGGTGCTTGTCTTTGTTCTCTCACACCTTGCATCTGTATTGGAAGAAAAATATATGAACAAGAAAAGCTGGGCATGGCACTGGAATGGGCATCTCTGAGGAAGTCCATCTGTAAGGTACCAACTGCTACTTCACAGATCTTCACAGGAAAACTTGCTCTCGGTCTGTGAAGACTGTATGTTATCCATATGTTCCTTCCAGCAGAAAGCTGCGGTACTTTAAGCACATTTGCAAACGCAGAGAAACAGATGAGATGTATTGTATTTTGCTGATGTATGAGATCTGTTGTCCTACCAAGGAAATATTAAGTCAAGATGACCCCAAATCCGAGAAACTTAGATTGCATTTTCTGTCATGGCTGATCTCTAGGACCTCAGTTACTCTTTCCTCCAAATGAATTGTAGATTTTTTTATATAATTGTGATGAGCTGATAATGCCAAGGTCATTCTTGAATCAAGGTCATCTTATGATTTGAGCAGAAATCTAATCTAGAATTACAGAGAAATATTTTCTGATTTTGGACCACAGGGCCTCACATGCCACTCCAAATATCCCCTTTTTCTTCTTCACTCTTTTTCCTGTTGTGCTCTCAGTGATTTCCCATTCACACAGAAGATCTTATCACCTGAGTTTGGCAGTATATTCATGTGAAGCTAGGTGACCTATCTGGGGATTATGCTAATATCCACGTTTGGTTTTTTTTTTGCCACTTGTTACCTGCATGTTGTATGGTTAGAGCACCAGTTTA
Source organism: Lagopus leucura (assembly GCF_019238085.1). Taxonomy (NCBI): domain Eukaryota; kingdom Metazoa; phylum Chordata; class Aves; order Galliformes; family Phasianidae; genus Lagopus; species Lagopus leucura. The sequence continues at coordinate 2,173,514 of NW_024962335.1, read as the reverse complement.
AGCTATTTAAGGGTTAGTTATCTGCTATTCCTCCTGATTTGCTAAGTGGTGCACTCAAATACCTATACGTGTGTTTACATTCTTATTTTACTTTGTCAGGAGCATCCTTATGGAGCAATCTCTGAATAGTCACCACTTACTGCACTTTTGATACTCATTACAGGGAGCTCTAAGAATGTGTCACCTGGGTTTTCTCACTCTGAAACATGACGTATTGGCATTACCAATTTCTTCATGCCTGATCCTGATGTACATACCCTGTCTGCTAATGTACCGATAATCACAGTTAATTGTTAAGAATTATAGAAAACCTTGATGTGTTGCTGCCCTACAAAATTCACAGTGGAAGTAGTGTATTACGCCAAGGATTGCAAAAGCAAAAAAGAATGAGACATTTAATTTCTCCTTTCCTTTAAGAAGGAGGTTTTAAGCAGATCTTCACATTCTAGAGATGTTTCAAATGTCTAAGACATGTGGAAACTGTAATGAGAAAACTGGTGCGCAGAAGACATGTAAGCTGCTGAAGGACGCATGTTTAACCCCAAAGAAATGCTGGGTGAACAGAAATTAGATACTTCAAGTTTTCTTGAAAATCTGGGTAGTAGTGACCCTGTGGGGGACCAGATTTGCTTATGCTGACAATGGCTTCTGGAAAATGTAAGCAAAAGAACTTCACTGTAATTCATGGAAGAATCATTCCTGCTGCTGGAATGAAGATTACTGAAGTCCATGGTCTGTGGTATGTAGTAGCACTGCTGAGCCTGGGTTATCTCTTTGTACCTTAAAATACACAAACTTTACAGTAGTGTGTGGTCAATAACACAGAACAGGTTTAATTTTTGATTTGCATTTATATATGTATATATTGTTAGACCTTAAGCTGACTTTTGCTTACCTACATTCTGTTAATTCCTTAACTGTTCAAATTCTGCTTGTCTGAAGAAATGTTATTTTCATAAACTCACATAGTCTCTCAGTGGAGGTTTGCAAAATGACCAGAGGAAGTGTGTGTTCTGTGTGTGTCCATTTCAGAGAACTTGTAAGCAAGAGGGAGCATCTATCTCAAATGCAAGTTTGGCAACTGGATTAGCAAACGTTCCGTGGAGACAGAAAGTCAGAAAGGTCGAGATCTGAAAAAGATGCCTTCATATAATTAAACAATCTTTGTAGGAGCAGAGCTGAAAATATTCACAGAGTCCTTGGGTCCATAGCTGTTCCAAATCATTGCTGTTTTCCTTTGATTGGATATGGACTTTAGTGTTCATATCAGTTACAGCCCTGTTATCATCTGAGAGGTGCAACTTCGCTAACTAAACAGACTCCTCTAGTTCAAGATGGTAAGGTAGGATTTCATTACAGCTCTCATGTTGGGCAGTTATGAGACACAGTTCTAAATGGCAGATGCTTTAATGCCTGTGTCAGGGTCTACAGTGACAAATAGTCACCACTGCACAAACACATTTATTTTACTACAAGACATTTTCCTGGGGAGGAGGGAGTGCCAATCAGAAACCAGAAGCCCATTACACTGTTGCTGTCTGGGACAGGCATTTTCCATGGTTCTGTCCGGGAAGAGAAGCTGCAGTGATTACAGACCTCTCCTACTTTTGGTTAGGCAAAAAAAAGAGGGGAAAGGAAGTGTGAGATGAGTGATACAGCACACATTATGTGCTATATAATCATATTTTTTGCCATCAGATTTTCTGTAAAAGCATGAAAGATCATTTTACAGTCATACACTTATTTGGCTGTTAAGTCTATAAGCTGTTAGAAGCACAGAGTGCATTTTCATACTCCACAGCTTCAGAACATGACAGTGATGTCTAAACCTGATCTCAGTAAAATGAACAATAGTTGAATCATAGTACCGATAATTAAAATACACACACATTTTAGTTCTGTAAGTGAAAGAAAACAAAGACTGTTTCTACATCCAGTACTCAGCCTAATCATATCCCTGCTGTTCATGGACAAAATGAGAACTCAGGAGGTAGGAAAATGGCCGCTTTCTTTTTTGGAGCTCATGTGGAATTTTTGCAGGGCTCCTCATTGGGAAACTGGAGGGACAGAGGAGTGGAGTTTGGAAACTGTGAAGATCCAGTGAAGGTCATGGATGTGTAAAGCTCCCTTCCCAGCAATTACATAGGCATTGCTTAAGACACAGCACATCAGAAAACCATGAGATGATTATGTTGAAATTATCACATTTTATACATAAATTGTATTAATCTGTTTCACAATCAGTTGTCAAATACTTTTTGACACATGGATGTGCCAATTTAATGAGCTCTTCAATTACTTGGCTAACAAAGTTAACCAGCTGTAGTCAAATGTAGGCATTGCTTGGTCTGACTTAATTCTTGGTGCTGCATTAAGACAGTCCTTAATTATTCCATGCACATGTGGATTTTAAATGCATAAACATCTGAAATAAGAATATCCTGAGATAGTTTTCTTTCCAAAATGTAAACAAAGTATTGGAAGTAATGCAGTCCTGTGATTGTCCTCTGGATTTCTCCATTCCTCATGAGGTAGTATACATATTCTGTCACCTGCAATTTCAAGTTTTTGTTCATTGTGTTTTGAGTATTGTTCTGTCTTTGTAGACAAAGAATTTAGCTCATATGTGTTGATCTCTCCATTATATGTATTTTGAGATTTTGTTCTCCATTTCTTCTGCTTTCTTATACCCACATTGCTGTCACACGAACAAATAAAGCTTGTCTCATGTACATTATTACTACTTGCTCGAGTTGCTTTGGTGGACACATCAGTCTTCTGATAGTGTAGGGTAAGTATAGAATGATTTTTTCCTGTCCTGCCATGTTTTTGCCTTTGCAGACATAATTGCTACATCCACGTGCTCCCTTCCCAACTCTTCCTTAGGTACAACAATTGACTGCTGAGTCAGTCTCAGCTTTGAAACACGTGTATGCTTAGATGTAAAAGCGAGTTTTTTCCAAGGCTGGGTTTTGTGGTACACCAGGTAATGTCAGTTTTATCTCTAAATGTAAGCAAGTCCGTTCCAAGGCCCAGGTATCGTTATATTTAATCCTTTCATGTAGATAGTTGTTCTAAAGATGCCCTCAGAAGAATTAAGTTTTAATTTACCTCTTTGCTTATTTAAGATTTTTTCTAGACATTCTGTACATTTTAAACTAATATTTGTTTCTGGCTATTTTTATATTCCTGCTATTGTCATATTACTGCTATCATCTGAATCTCCATAAATATGTTGCTGACTGATTTGAATGTTATGTTCACAGCTTGTACTTTGGGTACTCTTACATGTGGCTATTTCCTTTCCAAGTCTCAGTCATGTTCTGTTCTCTCTGTAACTTTTCACAAGTCTTTTGCTTGCTGCATATCGAAATACCTTGGGCTTTAGTTGGCTTTAATTAAGAAATTAAAGAGTTTTTCAAAACTAATTATTAACAAAATATATCTTTTTCTCCTTTTTTTTTTTTTTTTTTCTGCAGCGTAGCAAGAAAAGAAAATGTTTTCACAGAATCTACTTTCTGTTATCTCTGAAGAATACACTGATCTCCAGACATTTTTGTTATTCATTCTAATGTCTTATCATCTTCAATAGGATGCAGGTGTTACTCTAACTGATGTGTTCTGATATCCTTTTCTGTCAGTCTCAGTCTCCTGCATCTGCTAGCTTCTTTTACTCGATAAAATCAGGTACACACCTGTTCCCACTTACAACCTAGTCGGCTGTCTACCTGGAAGATATAAGAATGAAGTGTTCAGACTGCCAGAGATGACCAGTCTGTTACACTATTGTCCACTAAATCAGTCATCCATATTTTTTGACAAAGATGTGTATCAGATGCGTCAGCTGAAGATACCAAAGGCTTTGATAGGTTGCAACAGAGAAGTTTTCTTCTAAACCTTGTTTCCACTAGATCTGTACTATATCATCTCTCCTTTGTATTGCTCTGTAAGTACAGATGAGTCATTGTAATGTGATAGAAAGCACAGCAATGACAGCAGAGTAGCAAGGTCCCAGGCTGCAGCAAGTGAGGAACTGCTGAAATGCAACAGCTGTGGGCACAGAAACAAAGGAAAGAATCTGCTCAGAAGGCCTCAGGTACGCAGGAACCCCCAGCAAGGTATCCTTGCCTCCACTGCCAACACTTACATGAGGTCTGGGAAGGGATGGATCCTGGCTCCACCCCTTCTGGTCATGGAGGTGCATTGCATGCAGCTGGGCTCTCTGGGTTGGCCCTACCTTCCACCAGGAGCTCAATCACTGCTTCAAGCTCCAATTTAGCATTTCCACTACAGTCATCCTAAAGGAAAACGTGACATTTCTCATGGAAAGAAGCTGGTCTCAGTCAACATTTCTTCTTCCCAAGGCAGTTCATCTGATGTGTAGGAGAGAAATGAAAAGTGAGTAGCATTCAGATATTCTATATTTCCCTTCTCATTCTAATCAGATTGTACACCACCACAGTGAAAAACAATGCCTGTTTTTCATTTCAGATAAACTGCATAGATTAAAAGATCCTTGGCTACAACTGAATTGATGGGAGTTTTTGGATTCTTGGAGAAAGAGTACATATTATGGTGTGGGTTTTTTTTGGAAAAAGATAAATATCAATGAGGAAAATTTGAGAAGGAAGAAATACCATAAAAGTGTATTTTCATTGGACAGAGAACCCCTGGAAGAGCAATCCTAGATCTGCATTCTGCACCTGGTAACTAGACAACATCTAGCTGTGTTTAAATTTAGAGAAAATAGTGAGAAGATATTTTGCTTGTGAAGTGTGAAAGCTGGCTTAGAACAGAATCTACTGGCCTGCAGAGTCATTATTTTTAAACAACATTTGTGCATTGTAGCAGCGTAATAGAAATGTTTGGCTCAGAGTGCCAGGCATTATAGTTATTACTTTGTAGTATTATTCATTACTATCATAACTGCAAAGGAGACAGATCAGACAACATGAATTGTGCACCACAAATGATAAGCAGACCCGGTATGTATGCTACAACCTCCAAGTGACAAATAATCAGTTCATTTTATGTAGGCCCAGACATGGCAGCCTACATCATTCCTGAATGACTTCTCAAATATTCTTGCAAGAGGCACCACTGGAATATAACCGATAGCGGATATATGATTCCTCAGCAGCCTTAGCCCAGGGACTGGCATATTTGCCTGAGATGTGATAAACATGGATAAAGAGATCCCTGCTCTGAATCAAGCAGAGGATGAAAATAAATCAGTGTCTCCTGTGTTTTATTTGAGTGCTTAAAATACAATCCTAGCGATTTACTCCTGGATTATTTTTAGGGGGGGAATCAAAATTGGCAATTCCCTATTAATTTGACAATGATGATAATGAGATGACAATTCCCAAGCAAGAGGATGCCGCAAATGGAGGTATGTGGGCACATACACTTTGCAGCTTTTCATCTGCATCATCACTGCTTGCTATCTCCTGAATTCCACTCAGAATTTCCGAGAGTGTCTTTCGTTAGTGGCTGTTTTTTGGTATGCTATGAGTTTGGGCATTTGTCAGCTAAGGATTCCCTCTGAGCATCAGGAGGTCCAAGAGTTAAGTACCGTAAGAGTTTAAGGTTCTTGGAATGCTCTAGCACAAGCCAGTGCCTATTCCGTGTCATTACTCCTTTCTCAGTACCTCTCTCTCTTTGACCCTCAGGAAACAAAAAAACAATAATCACCAGACAAACCAACAGAATTTCACATGCAGAACAGCTTCATGGAGAATGGAGTGGATGGTCATCCATGCTGTCTGGAACACTGAAAACTTGGTCTGCCCAAGAGTCACAAGGACTTCTAGTACCCAAACAAGCCGGAGGTGAGCACGCATTTGGAAAGGATTGTGTGCAGGAGATGGCAGCGATTGCCCTGCGATCTCACTGCTCCTGTGTGAAGCAGGACTGGGCAGTGTCCTGACTATTTTGCTGACAGCTTCCACTGGCTCACTTCCTCCCAGAGCCAGGGTTTTGGGTTACCCAGCCAGGCCAGCAGGCTTTCATTGCCAGTCATGTGATACATCTTTGGCATGGAAATTTTTTTTGTATTGTGCGTAAGCCACGTGCAGCAAAAGGTTAGCCCTGTTGAAATCCAAAGCCTAAAATTATCTTTGCAGTCCTTCTCTGAAATAAACTATAAATAGTTCTTCCATAGCATATACAGTAGATTTCCTAAGTATGCTTGGGAACATTCTATATAGAGCATAAGAAGTTGTTTCGAAGTCATAATAGAAAACCTTATATCATTTGGTTTGTAATCTCATTATAAATGAAGTAAGAAGGTCTTTCTAACAGTTTTGCCTCTTTGGAAAGCTGAACTTTCAACCACAGTTTATCAACGTACTGAGCTCTGACTCAGTTTGGTATTTCTTTTTAAGGAAAAAAAGATGAAAGCACATCATATGATGTTAAATATCAGTGGAATACAGTATTTGTATATTTCATTTATGCATCATTCTTTCCTCTGGAGCACTTTAATAAAGGCTCTGTCCAATGTTGTTTATAATGGATTTTTGTCAAGTACAATATTCTTTTCATAAAGACACTGGCTCTGTTAACATAATTTCTTCAAGCTTTTGTCAGGTTTTAAATCCTTCTGGAACTGACACCAACTGCCCACTCTGACACTTGTTCATAACTTTTCTCTCAATCGAACCATTCTCCGTCTCTCAGCTGTTGTAGCAATTTCATTTTACAAAGTCTCCTTGTAAGACATCTTTCTTGTTTTTGGAGAACCATACGGTATGGTGGCACAAAGTATTTCAAGGCTCTCAGAGAGCAGCTCATTCCAGTGCCATTCAAAAAAACAAAGCTTCAGTTTAACTCTTAAAAAAATTAAAAAAAAAATTAAAATCAAAACCAATTACTTATTTAGATAAGGATTTACTGGTCACGACAACTATGAATCCAAGTCATGCTTCCTTTTGTTAATCTGGCGCAGGCTAGTTAACTGTGACTAATTTACATGTCACTTTAAAAGTCTGAGTATGTGCTTGTGCGTGCTACAGGATGTGTGGATTTGGTATATCATAACAGCAATCACAAGTCAGAAGAAAAAGTTGGCATCTTGAATAAGTTAATTTTGTCATTTTGCTACTATTCTAAACATGGAGCTAAGAGATTTTTGTCTGGACTGAATAAGAAGCGAGGTGCCCTTGTCATGAGTAGCCTGCTGTATGCCAGGGGTCTTGTTGGGAACCTTTCCAGGACAGGCAGTGAAGCTTTCTGCAAATTCTGTCTTAGCCAAAACCACTGCTTACCACTAGTTCTGTGATTCTTCAAGATGTGAGAACTGGTGGGATGGTGAAGGCAAGGCAGAGCATGAGCACTGTGTGGCAGCGATGCTGCCCATAGTATCTCTTGACAATCTTCTGGTCCTTTGCTTGTATTGTGATAACATTAATGGTGTCAGAGATCCCTTTGTGTTTCGAAGAGCACATCAATATACAGGAGAGGAATGTTTATCTCATTAAGTTTTGTACATAGTACAGCTTGCACAATTAATCTCCATTAACCAGAAACCTGATATGTTTCTATAATCTGTGTAGGACTGCTAAAAAGGATAAGAAAAAATGGAAGGACAAAAGAAGGAAAAATGAAGAAGTGATAAATCTATCTGCCACCTTGAACTTGCAGTCACAGTCTTTGTGTACTCTGTGTCTTGCAATGTTCCTACAATAACAGTCAACCCACAGAAAGTAGGCATATTTTTTAGGAATTGCAGTAATGTGGAATTACAGAACATCTTTTGTCAAAGCATCCTCCTGAGAAAGTAAATTCACTTCTGTTGAGGTGTGCCTCTCTTAGACATCCATTCTAGATTTGGCATGAACTGCTCTCTGTGTATGCCCGTGTTTTTCCATTGGCAATTGGAGATGGCTTAAACTGAAACTATTATGTGGCTAAAAATAGGCAAAACTGACTCAGCTCTAACACAGAGGAAGATTAGAGTGCTGACCTAGGCTTACCAAGGTAATGCACCAAGAGAAGAACATAAAGTAAATCACGGGTAGTCCGTGTAGAATTCAAAGTATAACGTCTAGGTCTGAAAGGTTTATCTTATTTGCCTTATTGCACAGATGTGTAGGATTTTAGCTAGCTGCTAAATACTGTGTTTTAATGACAACACCAGATCTGGATTTTCTTCTATAGCAGAGAGACATTCAGACTAAAATCCCACGTACAAATGCCGGTTAACTCAGGGAATGTTTTTTGGGCTCCTTGGCTGACAAAGTGCTGTGTTGTCAGATAGCAGTCTTGATCTCAAAAGGGAGTAATGTTACATGCTCAGGAGCCAGTTTCCACAAGTCAGTTCCTTGCCCATGCCTAGTGTTGTTGCAACTCATTTAAGAATTCTGGCTTAATTACTTATTTGCTTATGCCTTCACAAGTGGAATAAAACCCTCTCCTCCGTCTATGCTCTGTCTGCCCCATTCTGCACTTGCATTGTCAAAATATTTGTTTTTATATTTTAGGATTAGTGAAAGCACTGTCTCAATAGAGTCCTTTGGTTCCCAACACTAACTAGAATCATGAAGGTTGCTGTCAGCTCTCATAATACTTGTTTTCTGTATTTGTGCTTTTCTCATGAGCTAGGTACATTTACAGTAAAGACTATTTAAGTGCATTCCTGTATGACTGGCAAGTGTTCAGAATCTTGCAGTGCTCAGCTCAAAGTTTGTACTGTTTTGTCCCAAATATTCTCTGTATGTTTTAGAATGCTTCCTGCTCAGCAGGCTTCATGGAATGTAACTGTGAATGGTAAAGCTTTACTTGCATATTAGGTTACCAGTATCCAAGTATTCTTTTCCTATCATTCACAACTCCATCTCCTGCAAAATATTTTAGATATATCCTTGTAAAACTTCCTTTGGCTCATTATTGACTATGAGGAGTGCTGGAATGGTTTGTTCATGATTATAGTGGATAGCTGTGTGCAGCTGTCATCCTACAAAAAGATCACCCTGGTAACACCAATCAACAAGCAGAGTAAGATGATCCATATATAACAAAAACCTTCTAAACATTGTCTTTCAACTGAAATACAGAGGCTCAACTGCATCCCAGACTGCCCAGGGAATTGGGATCTGTGAAATGTACCGTAGACATTGTTATTCATTGCAGAAAAGCCATTGATTTTAAGTTTTCTTTACACAGTTGAATCTGAGAATGGCCCTACAGAATAAGGGAGCTGGGGAAAAAAGTAATTAAAATAAGTAATTAGTTCAGCATCATTTGGGAAAAGTTATTGGGAAAATAGAACTGCCATGCAAAATATCAAACACAGGATCCATCTTGCTGTCTTCAGCTGACTGACACTGAATAATGAACAGTGCTAAAATTTATACCACATTTTGTAACAGCAGTAGGGGGAACTTCTGGATAGAAAGCCAGTAATTTAGTTTACCCTTACCATGCACACTGTGCCTATCCTGTGTAGACATGCAATTGATACCACCATTTAGCTCTGAGATAGCACTAAAGTGCGCTTGCACTTGTCACATAGCTCATAACTGTAGCCAAAGGGAAGGGAAGAAAAAGTTATCTGGGGAAGGGTCAGTGCAAAAATGTAGCTGAGATTCCATGATGTCAGCTGTACATCAGCTTAGAGGGCAGGGAATTGAAGTGAGACCACTACACTGCTTACCTGGGAATGACGTATGGATATAGACCATGCCAGTAGCACCTGACATCAGATGAATGACATTTCTGTTTACAGTTCCTTTGGACATAGTCACATATAGATGATCAACACAGCATTAGAAAACAGAACAAAACATGGAGAACAATATCAGGAGGTCTTGTCTTTTTAGCATCATACTTAGAATGGTGACCCAACAGTCATACAAAAGTGGTGAAGCAGAGGACCAGTTTCAGTCTATTTTCTTTGACTCAGTTCCTTAAAATTAAAAATGGCAAAGACATGTCTAAAACTATGTGTCAATGGTTTCCAGCTACAGTCCACGTCACTCATTGCATTGCAAGTTTTTTAACGCTGAACACACATGTATTTTAACCATACATATGTCCTGAATTCACTATTAACGTATGTATATCCCCTAAAACAGAGAGCTAATTGAATTCTTTCCATAGATCTTAAAAGAATAAATCAATTTGAATTTTTTTCTATCATTTATTTCCATGGATACATGATGATATACGTTCAGCGCTTAACATGATCTAACACATACTCTGTAACAGGTATTATTGAAACTTTAACTTGTTCACACATTTAACTTGCTGTCAAAATGTTTTCAGAGAAAATGCCTTCTGCTCACTGACCTCACAGGGCATTGAGTTTTGAATCTCTTGGCGGTTTTGGCCTAATTGAATAAGAGCAGTACACAAAACCCAGATCTTGGTGCCTGCACCAGACACTGCCAAGCTTCAGTTTGAATGTTCTAAACTCTGCTCAGTGGGAAATCAACAAGGTCTCAGTTGTCCTGGTGAAATACAATTATCAACCAGGTATGAGGTACCAGATTTAGAAATGCACCACATGTCAGCACAAGCTTGTATACACAGTGATAAACACATAGCAGAATTACTCTGCTAGAAGTCAAATTGTTTCCAATTAAAAACAACTTCATATCTAGATTAGAGGAGTGGTCAATAGCCCATTGTTTATGAAGATAAAGTATTGGAAATATCTTTTTTGGAAGAGGCAGCAAGACATGTTTTTCCACCTAGGAAAAACGTATACTGGGACTTCAATATTTATTTCAAAATAAATTGAGTAGCATAAATCAGTAGCTGAATGATGTTTGCTCTCTGCTTCTTGGATACCATGAAAACTCACTTGAAAACAACCATAAGACCATTTTGTGCTGTAACTGCAGTTGTTAAAATTGTGACTCCATGAAATTGATATTTTGACCTAGATTTCGTAAGCCTAAGTTTTAATCTGATTTTCTATCAATCATAAAATTAGTGATATATACTGTGGACATTTATTTTTTTTAGTTTACTGGATGGTAACTCCATTTAAGTACCTCTTTTGTTGGAAGATAGTTCTATTACAGTAGTTAAGATTTTATCAGATATGCTTGTAGATTGATCAGCACTCTTCTGTTCCTTTTTGTCTTCAGTTTCATTCCTGTATTTCCAGGCTTGGTTCTGAATGTGCTTTGCAAATAGTAAGTAATGTGCATTAAGGCACTTCTAAGGTTAACTTTGACGAAGCAGACACTAGTTGTGCAGTGTGATTCTGGCATGAAAAAATGGTTTGTGTTTGCAAAGGTTTGTTTCATTCTCTGACAAAGTGAAGCATAATTTCCAAATCTAGGAGACATTTTACATCTCTGGATGTAAACAGGGAAGCTCACTATCATATGTGACCTCAGTGTGAAATATGATTAATTCATTACTCTTTGCAGCTTTTTTCTTAATTACTGCATATAAGCATACTCTGTAATATAGGAATACGCAGATGGCACACAAGATTGATCTTTCATGCAATGTTAGGAAATTAAATTGCTGAATAGCTTCTGATATGCACTAAATGGGCAAGTGGATTATTTTTATCAGCTCTTGTAACAGTTTAAAAAATGCTTCAAATTTAACGTGAGTGTAATGTGCTGCTGCTCTATTACTTTTGTAAAAAGAGGAGATCTGTGGTAAAGGGCACTGACAGTAGTCTCTTCTGAAGACATACAACAGAACTGGCTATAGATGCATACAGAGGGGCTGTATGTATCTATATATATGCCAATTTTTATAGAAATATACTGAATAATTTAATAAAACATGACCTGATTTAAGCGTAATTCTAATCTTTCTGTAAAACTTGGGTATTCCCCAGTTCTTATTCATTCTTTGTTCAGTCTCTGCTTTTGATGGATTGTATTCTTGCTACACCGAATCCATTAATTTATAAAAATTTAAGTGACAAATTATATATATATATATATATTCTTAAAATAGCAATTGGATACATTCTGCTCATCTCTTGGTTCCACCAGTAGAACCAAGACAGGAGCTGCTGTAAAAGGAAAGAGCTGGAAGACAAGAGACTACAGAATCTTTTTCTTCATGACTGGATAGAGGTCTGAGGGATGCTCCCCTGTCCCTGTAAATCATTGGTGGGCAAGCGAGGAGGTCAGTGAACTGCTGCTCTATTTATACTGAAAAATGGTTCTCAAAGAGAATAGCTTGGAGTGTCTTTTTTTCCCTTGCTGTGTGTTCTGGGAATTGGAGCCAGCTTATGCTGACTTTTGGCTTTTATCCTTAATGCAAAATATATCAAGGTAGCATGTATCAGATTGCTACTATGTATAATAAGTTATTTTAATTAAATTCCTTTTTTATTTTTATTTGACCTACAGAACAAAGATACGTATTCTAACATCTAACTAAGATGTCAGATATGCTAATGAATTGAGTTTGACTACAAGCAGGTCCCCTAGAGGAAGATGTAAGAGTCTTTGTGATAAATATTCGATGAAACAGAAAACATTCAAGCACATTTTGAACTTCTGGAGTTGCACTGTAAGTTGCAAGAGGCTATTTAGCTTTTCTCAACAACAAAAGAGTAACGACACACATATGTATATTCCACTGTAATGGACAGAAGATTAGACAAGATTATGACTTTATAATGTCAATTTATCACAGTGCTACATGTACTGCTACCAAGTACAAATACAAATCATGAAAAACATCTGTAAGCCCCTATAAGTAATTTGTCAGAATACTTTAAAGTATGTGTATAATAAATGAAGAACACATGTTTCATATGAACCAAATGTAACTAGAGCTCTACCGAATGCTTTGCCAGAGACTTGAACAGCTGTGGACATCACCTCTCTCTCCCTCTACTCAGCTTTAAAAGGCATTGTTTTCCTTTTAGCTTGACAGGTGATGTTTGCAATACCGTCAGTCTTCATCAAAGACAGATCGCCCAAAATATCTTCGTAGAGCATTTTCATCTCCTCAAATACTGCCTTTTGATTTTCATTTAAGGTATTTGGCACTTTCTGCTGAAAAGGTCCTCACTGATTTATAATCTGCACCATCCTTGCCAGATTCTAAAAAGACATCAAACACCTTCCGCCGTTCACTTATGAATAAATATCAGGTTACGTGCTGTACAGTATTTTCTGTCTGGTAGGTACAGTCAAAGATATGGAAAGCTTTCATTTACAGTTGTGTGCACACAAACACACTAACGCACCTTCCTAGTTTCTAAAGAAGTTTGTCTGATTTTCCTGCATTTGATGCCTCCACAAGGCTATGGATTTTATCTGTCAAACAGAATATACAATGGAAGTAGCAAAGTCTCCCTGCTTTTATGTTTTCCATCTTAAATTAAGGTCACAGCCTTATCCCAATGATATATTTATTTACACAGAGAAAAAAAAGGAGATGACAGTCTCCCTACCTAATAATATTATGTAAATACTTCCCTGTAAACCAAGGTGCAGAGTTTAATTCTCACTATAGTCTTCATACTCAACAGTTTTTGGTTGGCTTTTGCTTTTCTCATTTCTGTTTCAGATCTCTCTCTGATAACAATAATCAGTGGAAGATAATTTTCATTAAATCCCCTAACATTACTTCCTGTACTTTTTCACCTCTACAGTGATTCACCAAACCTGAAAAGGGAATTATTTTTTTTTACTTGATGGTGCTGCATTATAAAAAATATTAAATGCAGAGTTTCCTTTTAAAATACAGAATACTAAAGATGTGAATGAATTATAAACATTCATTAACTCAAGTCAATCTAACACACACTAGAATAGGTGCTACTAGCCCATTTGCCTACTACAGATAGGTAGTAAATTTTTAGTTGTTTAGTTGTTGGGTTTTTTTTTGTAGTTATCTGTATTTAAAAGTAAGAGGAATGCAAAATACTTTCTTCTGTGTTGAACATTTGCAATCACCATCGTACATTTAAAAAACTCAATCCACCAACTATAAGTTGTCTTAAATAGCCCCAAGTGTCCCTGAAGAGCTACTGTGTGCTGTGTAAAAGCTGAATAATCCTCCACATGTCAGAAGGTGACTCTTCAGCTGTTCAGGATCATCAGCTGATATGTTACCACTCATAAAAAAAGATTCAAAACATAAGAATGCAGATTTAGGTAAAGATCATCGTGATGGTAATGGAACTGATCTGCAGGAACTGACAGCAACATTAAAACCAGTCTAGCAAGAATGATTCAAGAAAGTGTAGCTTTTACTTAAAACCAAAACGCAATGAACACAGCAAATTCACACAAAAATATGTTCACTAGGAATACTTTTCTTTTTTTTTTTTTTTTTTTTGACATCTTATTTGGCTCATTTTTCCTCATTTACGAAGATAAATGGAAAAAAAGAATATGTTCAAACACTTTCTATTTAAATACGTACATACTGACTGTAGTACTCATGTAACAGCAGAAGTGCAGTCTGTGCAAAAGTACTTCATAGCATTATTGCTCAGTGATCTGAATAAAATAACATATTTATGAAGGCACATTGATAGAAGAAAAGCTGTTTCAATCAGTTGTGTCTGTTTTAATCATCAAAATAGGGGAGTGTACTTTGGCCCTTTTGCTTAGAAAAATATGACTTTGACTTTCAAAATCTCATCTTGAATATTTAGTCTTAGTATTTACATGGTAGTTTCTTCCCATTCAAGCTCCACATCACCTACAAAAGAAACAGATATATTACTTTAACCTACTTTGTAAACAGATAGTACCTAATGGCAGATAACTGTTTTGGCTGAAGTGAGATCTCACGGGGGCAAAAGGGTGGAAGGCTTGAGCAATGGCTGTTACCACAAGGGAGGCTAAAGGAGAGCAAAATGTTACACCTTTATTCTTCTGAAGCCAGAAAATGTCAGACTATTTCTTTTTGCTTCTTAGACTGGACAAGTCAATTCACCTGCTATGAAAAAACAATTCTGAGATAATTTGTATCTGCTTACCTTCCATGGCATCCAGAGAGTCCATCTTTTGAAGTGCTGAATAATTTACAAAACATATTGCTTGGCTACTTCCCCTGCTTGTCAGCAGATCCAGGACACACTGATGCAAAAAGATATACTGTGCCTGTAAAGATGTGAATTTCAAGACATTTCATTAGAAAGAAAAAAAAAGTACTTATGAAACAAAAATAAACAAAAATACTTCTGGATTTTTTGTATAGCATTCAGGTGTTACAAAAGTAACTGCAGTTTAACTTAGTCATCTCAATACTTTGATGATATCATATATGCCTGGCCTGATTTCATGCATCACAAGGTATAAGGTGTTAACATTTGTCAAAAGATGTTAATTGTTATGGCTAGTAAAATATGAAATTATACTAATAATGTCTGAGAACAACAGCTGTGCCATATTTTTCTGTAAAGGTGCGATCTATGAAGATGCATTTGATTACTTTTTGTTGCTAGTTAGACTGAAGAAACTGAACAAAGAATTTCCCTCTTTATAACATAGAGAGAACCAGCAGGGTGCACTCAAATGCAAAAGTTCAAGTAAATCTATGTGTTCTAGGATGCACCATTGCTACCCTTGAAAAACCCACACTGTTTTCTGTGATACTTCTTGTACTGTAGCATAACTTTTAATAGACTATAATGCCAAGGGTGGGCAACTAAAGTTACTTTGACACCACCAATGACAACTGTGGGTAATAACTGCTGAAAAGAGAAAATAAAAGAAGGCAATGCCAGGATGAAATAAATAATGAAATAAAAGAATAAAACCAGATAGGTATGGAGACTGAGATTATATCTCAAAAGTTGTGAATTAATCAGTGGGGGCACTGCAAGATGGTGGAAGTTGATCATCCTCAAAACATTTAAAGTCTCTTGCACAGTTTTGATCCCCACCAAATAATTCCCAGTGTGTTTCAGGTCATTCCCCATAGAGGACTTGCATGCAGCTTTTTGTGAGGAGTGTGGTAACTGCCGAGATGTTTCTTTGCACAAATATAGGCCATTCTGTGCTCAGACAATGATTGCTAGCAAAGGAAAATTATTTTTAAGTTACAATCAAGGAAAAAAATAGGTCTGACAGCAACTGATTTTTTATTCTACTCATAGATCCTACAGACAATTTCATTGAGGGATTTCTAAACTGAGTTCTGGAGATGAGTTCCTCAGGCTTCTCTCTCCACATCTTCTATGCTGATCACATAAAATCTGAAATATAGATTACTAAACAGTGTTTTATAACAGAGCTGTCAGAATAGCCTGACTACTGAATCTGCCATAAAACTTTACAGGGTTCAGTTCTCCTGTAGCAAGTTTTAGTGCTGATATGCATTTTGTAGTCTGCAAACATGAGTTAGAGATGACCTGGACAGAGAGCAAGCTGTCACAGGATTTTGAAGCTAATATATAGAAAGTCATGGTATATTGGAAAGTCATGCAGTAGAGTAAAAAATTTCAAGCAGCAGCCTTGGGTTAGAAATGGCCTGCAGGATGCTTATGCAAAACACTTCATGCAAATACAGTTGGATTGCCATTCCACTGGGCATTTAAGAACATCTTTAAATTCTGCTGTTATTCCTTTACAAATACCCAGATATCCTAGCACAGTAGAGGCCTTCCTCACTAGCAGGTCCTCCATACTTAATAATAAGAATGTCATAAATCCTTTTTTTTTTTTTTTTTTTTCAGATCCAACAAACAACACTGCCTTAATTTTACAAACTGTCAAGTCTGTGCTGAATTCTGTCCAAATGTGTTATTTTATTTGAAGTAATTTATGAAGCTGTGTTTTATCCAACACTTGTACATCACTCAAAACTTGAACTTTCTGAGAGTTTAGGAAATTGTGATTAAGGTTCTAAAATCTGAGCATTTCAACACTCATTTCTGCACTAGGCAATACTTTGCTGGCCAAAATCTAGTTAAAAAGATACAAAAGCATACATTTATAATCCAGATAGACAGGAATTAATAGAAAATTAAGCTGAATTGTATTTGATTTCTAGACTAGTTTTTTTAGATCAGAATATCAACGACTTAATTTTTAACATCAGGAAAACAGAATTTAAATACACTGTTACATCTTACCAGATTCTGGACCATGCACATTCTTTCACTTCTTAACTCAGCTACAAGGCCATAGATATCCACAAAATCGTGGTCATTTATATGTTGTGTTAAATGGTCAAGAGCAATATAAACACCTGTTCTTCCAACACCAGCACTGCAAACATAATGCACAAGATAAAATGAGTTTTTATTCTTTTTTTTTAATACAAAATATTTCCTCAGATAATATTGGTTATTAAAGTACACTGATTATGAGAAGAAAACAGTGGGAAAAAAAATGAAAGATTTTGCACCAGTTTTGTGTGTATGTCTCCTCAGATAAAGTGAAGGAGATAAAGTGAAATCATGTTCTGACTTTGATTTTACAAGGAGTTCTATGGGAAAGTGGGATTTAACTAAATGAATCCACAGAAGAGGAAACACAACCCTACAACTTCCCTTTGAATTTTCTAAATTTCACTGATTAAAAAAAGAAAAAGGAAATCACAAGATTGTTTGAAATCACATCTGGATTCTGTGATGTTTTTTCTATTTGAGGAAACCCAACATAGCAAAACATTCAAAATAAAATTATTTTAAAATGAGGATAAATGCACAGCACACACTGGTAGCTAGTGTTGTTTTAATGAAGGGCTTGAGAACGAATAGGATTTTCTTAAAATCACTGCCAGTCTTTTCTGCAACTAATTATTAAATACAGAGTATATTATGGAGGTAATCAGGTAAAGTATAGCAAAACTACAAAGAAACTTCAGGATCTAGAAACAGAATATAATGAAAGAGTTTTCTGGATATGAGAAAACATGCTGCTTCATAATCATCAGGAGCATGGGCAGAGCATCTTGCCCATGTTGGCCCCTTCATTTATCTGTGTTGAGAAAAGGGGATGGTATTCATTGTAAAATGGCCCAAAGCATATAAGTGACCTCAGCATATAAGTTGTTTCCTATAACAGTCTCTCTGTCCCCTGCAATAGAGGAAAATGCCAAATAGTCAAGGACAACAATGTCAAATAAAATTTTACCAGGTTTTACCATCCATTGTGGAAGGCATCTGTAGGACATGGAGGACAAATAAAAACTATCCTAGTTTGTAATAAACTCACTGGAGAAAGACAGGGTCTGTGACAACAGGCCTAGCTTTCCTGTCCACACATTTCCTTGCTCACACTGAGAATGAGGCAGTCAAGCCCAGACCTTTCCATTCAGAGCTGAACACTTCTAACCACCAACACATTTTTAAGAGCCTAAATATAGATTTTAGATGTTTACAGGCATCCAAGCTTGAAATCCAGCATATGCAATATTCTATACATATTTGTCATTCTCTGTGGTACCCAAATAGTTTCTTCCTCGTGATAATGATATGTAGATACTAAATGCAATACTTAGGCATTAATTTTTCAGAGCTATAAACACAGAGTTACAGAATGGCTTGGTTTGGAAGGGACCCTAAAGGTCACCTAGTTCCAGCACCCCTGCCATAGGCAGGATTTTCACCCACTGGATTAGGCTGTCCATAAGAACATCCACTGATATCTCAATGGGATTTCAGAGGATGGAAGAACAGGCCTACTTGGGTGTTTTACCTCTGATTAAGGCTCAAGGAACCCTAACGGAGAAGACTTCACTACTATCCATAATAGAGCTGTGCTCAGGTACTCAGATTTCGTTCAGTGTCCCTGAACTTTAATATATAGACCTATATGTATATAAATCTATATATTTAATATATAGATCAGAATGACAAGATACTAAGTAATGATTTCATGAATATACTTACCTGCAGTGAACCACCATCGGCGTATTATCGTGTGCTCGACTTGCGCGGATAAGTTTTACAAAGTGGATAATTGGTGCAGTAGTTTCAGGGACTCCGTGTTCTGGCCACGAAGTAAAGTTACACTGCCGTACCATCATGCAGTCTCCGTGCTGTAAAATAGTCACAGCACTATACTCAAAAATGGTTCTGGTGTCTAGGAGTAATTTCTTGTGCATGGATCTTATGACAAGTTTTTTGATAAAGATGGCATCAAACTCATCTTTCAAGAAGTATTAAAGATTTCCGCAGTCCTCTCTATTTGACTTAAATTATTGTATAGGTATCATTTGTGGCTTACATTTTGATACTTCTAGAACTTGTCTGGAACTTCACTGAACTGGGTTGCCAAATTTATTTAGGGGAAAGCAACTATTCTAATACTGGTCTATCACAGTTAAGGCAAACAAATACACTGGTAAACACAAATATATTTTCTAAGTATTTGGTGCCTTCTCAACCAGAGCAACAGCAATAGTAACTCAACAAGAACAGCTGTTTATGATCTGGTATCTATATTAACCATGAAGGACATAACAATAAAAGCACTGGATCAGGCCAAACCCTATCTAACCCACTATCACATTTCCAACAGGAATCAAGGAAAATCTTAGTGAAAATCATACAAGATGACAGTGCAACTACAATGCCACAGTGTATCCTTTCCATTCCTAGTAGTTTGCAAGTCATGAACCACCTCAGTCACAGACAGTACCTAAAAATTTGATAATACTCAGCAGAATTTTCATTCATTACTTTCTCCAGAGTTTTTGAAATTCTTTCAACTTTTAGCCTTCACAGTATTTTGCAGAAATGAGTTTCAACTTAATCAACTCTATTGTAACGAACTAGCTCATTTTGTTTTGAACCAACTATTTGATCTTCTCATATTGAAAAAAAAAAAAAAACCACTGAGAAATTGTAAATAATTACATGCAGAAACTGATTTGCTGTATTATTAAAATTGATAGATAAAAAAAAAGAAGAAGAAATGTTTTTGAATGCAATGTGGCAATAAATATGAATTATTTGGTATATATTTTACCTGCACTGGAAAATGATTAAGAATCCATCAGTTTAGATGAAAGGTAAAGTGCAATCTTAAAGACAGAAGTACAGCACATTAAATGGTATGCTCTCATGGGGGATATTTCAGCTATTGTAAGCAGTGTATTTAGTCAACTCAGCTCAAATTATCTTGTTTTCTATCCAACTCACCCTCACTAATATGTGACTTTGCATTTTGCTGACATGCATTTTTACTCAAAATAGCCCCTTTTTAATTTCGTGTACACTGTGTCTTATTTTAGCTGGGGAAAAACAAAAACAAATAAAAACAATCCTTCTCTCAGTCATTTTAAAGCACTCAGTTGACTTGAACTTCGTGCATAACCTTACAGGGCAGGCAACTGAAACAACCCCCTAAGTGCTTGTTTCTTTTGCAATACGCACAAGCCACAGGATGTTAATGCATCTTCATACTTGGACAGCGGAATTTGGGTCCTAGAATGTGACTGCACTACATACAATGTGTCAGTGATCTGCAAAAGAAGGCTGACTTCATCTTGGGTCATTATGTTCAGATTCCTTTCCAAGTCCACCTCCTGGTCCGACTTAATGCCACACTTCCAAAGTGTGGAAACTATAGTTGTGGATCATGAGAAAGATGAACACGTAAGCTGTACTCCGCCACCTCCATTCCCAGAACAAAGAGTGGGAGTAATACTGATGATTCTCATTTATATTGGGTGAATTTCCTGGGGGTGGAGGCCAATATGGCTGGTGGTACAATGCAAAACAGCTGCACTACAGCCAAGCATGCCCTTTAATCTGAGAGGGACACATTCAAAGGGATTTGTCTGGTAACAGAATGGTTAGGATTACTCCTTTCTAGAAGAGACAACTGAGGTGTCCAAATAGAAATTGCACCTCCCACAAGACCAGAGGTTCAGTAACCTCGATAGGCTCTTCATAGCATGTTGGCCACATATCTGAGTTCTTTGTGATAGAACCTGGAAGAAATTCTCAGAAGAAAAAAAAAACAAACAGGAGTGAAAACAAAATGCTCAGGAAAACCAGCCAATATAATGTGTGCACATTAAAAGATTAAAAGATAATGAGGGGTAGCTGCATGTTGGATTGGAGTATCTCTAATGTTGGGTTGTTGGGTGCAATTTATTCAATTAGCTTCCAGGTGCAACTTACCCTTTCAATTTTTAGATCTCTGATGGTCCAGTCTATTTGAATATCTTCCACCAATTTAGTAATTACTATATCCCCAAACACAGTCACTGGTTTATTGTCTTCTGGCCAGTACTGATGGCATCTTATCTGCAGGGAAGTGATTACTAATTAACAATCATTATGCTGTAAATTTTGCAGAAACTACATACAGACTTTTCTATTATATAAAATGCTGTACATTGGTAACTTACCCGTCCTTTTTCAAAACACTGTGTAAGCATCACTAAAGTTTTTGCTCTAGTCTCCCACACCATTCTCCAGAAATCACCCACTGTCCCTGGTAACGGTCCCTGAGTTGCAATAAATTCATTTGGACATAAGTATCCCTAAGAAAAAGAGAATATTTAATACATAATAAGTGGCAAGGGAAAAAAGAGTTTGCATGTGACTCGTGCCAGTAGCTATAAAGCCTAAGGCTAGAACCTTTTCAGATGTACTAAAGTGATCGGTGTAGGTCTGGCAGATGGCCATGGAAACCTAAGGATGTAAAGCATTTTTTCCACTGAATAGATTGGTCATGAACCAATGTTCTAATAAAGTTTGGGAAATGCAATCCTACTAGAAATTCTTTTAGCAAAGAAATTGAAGGGACATCAGGTCAGGAGTTGTCATTCATAAATATCTAAGTTGTCATATTAGTCTTAATGCAGATCCACTCACAAAGAAATTTATCAGGAGAAGGCCAGCAAAGTATAATTAAAATAGTGCTAAGGAGAAGCAAGGTGAAAGAAACAACTGAGAAGCAGTGTGAGGGCGAGTGCAAGCTACGCGCAACATTGATGACCTTGTCCTTCCAGTGATCCTCAAGAATCATAGAATAGAATCCTAAAATAATTCAGATTGGAAAATATTTTTAAGATCATTAAGTTAAACCATCCACCTAATACGAAAGGCTAAACCTAAGTGGCATGTTGAGGCCATTTCCTCAAGTTCTGTGACTTGTTACCTAAGAATAAACATCCACCCTCGCTGCACCTTCCTTTCAGGTAGTTGTAGAGTGCAATGAGGTCTCCCCTTACCCTTTTCTGCTCCAGACTAAACAACCTTAGTTCTCTCATCTGCTCCTCAGATGTCTTGTTTTCTAGTCTTTTCACCAGCTTCATTGCTGTTCTCTGCACACACCTGAGCAACTTCATGTTCTTCTTATAGTGAGGGGCCCAAAACTGAACACAGTACTCTAGCTGCATTCCTACCAGTGCCAAGCAGACAGGGACAATCACTTCCCTAGTCCTGCTGGCTATCCTATTTCTGATGCAAGCCAAGATGCCACTGGCCTTCCTGGACTCCTGGGCACACTACTGCCTCACATTCAGCTGGATGTTGACCAGCATCCACAGGTCCTTTTCCACTGGGCAACTTTCCAGCCACTCTTTCTCAAACCTATACTTCTGCATGGCATTGTTAAGATCCAAGTTCAGCATCTAGCACTGAAATTTGTTGAATGTCGTGTGATTGGACATTACTACCCTAATTCTGCTGCACAGATCAACATTTCCATTACTCTCAAACAGACCAACATTTCCAACCAGCATGGAGTCACCTGCAAATACGCTGAGGGTGCACTCCATTCCTCATCAATGTAATTGGTAAATATATTAAATAAAATTGTTCCCAATACCAAGCCCTGGGAAGTACCACTTGTGATCAGCTGCAATTTGGATTTAACTCCATTTACAACAACCCTTTGGGCCTGGATATCCAGCCATCATCTGTTCTAAAATGAAGTTGGAGCTTACTCAAAAAAAAGTGATCTCAGATAAAGGTCTTCAAGAAACTGTCTTTAGAGGCTGAGAGTTTTTTGGTTTTTTTTTTTTCAGTGTTGGCTTCTGTAGTTTAGTTCTTTGATAAATTGAGGAAAGGAAGCTGCAAAATCTGTCTAAATGCTGAGCCGAGCATGGTTCTCATGGATCTGTTCTCTCAATCCAAACATACCCTGCAGAATATTTACAACAGCAGTAGCAGTGATAACAATAAGCTTATGGCTGTACAGCCAGCAGTCTGTGTTATCACATAGTCCAGTTTATTGCTCAAAAAAATTGACACAGTGGTTTATAGTACCTTCGAAGCTCCTTATTGGAATTATAGCCCCATAATTCACAGCTGCCTCTTACTTATTCCATCTGTAATATACAGAACAGGTGGCAGTGGGAAACTATGTTAATCCTCCCTACTTTAAGAGTGAGCTGGGGAGCTGAAGTTCAGGTATGCAAAATCCATAGTTCACTTACTGATTATTTCTTGTTTAAAAGTAAAAATTAAAATAGCATCAAATTTCCCATTTGTTAAAAGTATATACACAATCTCTCATTCCCCATCTTTATACATCTACACCTGTATAAAGAGGTAAGTAAATACACACACGTATATTTACACCTATGTGCATTTATATATTTACAAATCCACAAATATATAAAGCGAGAGCATACAAAGGGTAAAGATTTAGCCCTGAGAAATGGATCTATTTGCTGAAGAACACTGATCTAAACTGAGATGCTTATATGTAAAGACACAAAATCTCAGCAGTGTATACTTTCTGCAGCTGGCATCTGCTAGAGTTTTTTGGAAGTTGCTATTTGCATTGCCTGTTCTGTGGCATGTTTATGACAAGGAAGGTGAAGACTAGGCCAGGCTCATTCTGGTCTCCTCAGTGGCTGTGTGTTCCACAGCCAAGCACCCAAGTAACAAGGTGTCATGGCTCTTTCGTTCTGCTACTTGTCAGAATCAGGAAATTCCATACTTTTGCTAATGAGAAAGGAGGATGCTGTTGAGATAAGACATCCATTCTCAGCTCTCTAGCTGATTCCCAGTGAACATCTCTTAGTCACCTGGAAATAACTATTTCTGCTTGCTGTTGTGTCAACTGTTTAGACTACCATCTGCATGTCTTGCTACATGTTTAAATTGCACTTCGTGCAAATCAAGTCTTGACCTCGCTTGAAACCACCATCCAGTGCTACAACAAAATAAATGCACAATTATGTGTTACACTTCGAGCATGAATAGAAGAAAAATGAGTTAGACAAGACTGGGGACAGAAAAGTATAGATAAAGAATTTACTGAGAGCACAACTAGAAAATGTGAGGCATAGGAAGAAAGTTGATAATGAGAAATATATTTTTACTACAACACCATAGAAACAGTAGCTGCAGTACATGAAATAATGTTGTTCTTTTTGCAAGTTATTTTTTTACTCTTGTACAAGAAAATAAAAATAGTGAAAATGTGAGAGACTCTCTACTTACAGATACATAGCTGGCATTAATGTAGTCAGATCCAGGAATACCAGCATCAGGCATCAGCTTTACTCTGTTGTTATTATCTATGATGGAAGTAAAGTCTACTTAACTACAAGTTTAATTAAGAAAACACTGATTTAGGTAACAAATGTCCATGCATTACAAATGAATTAGACAGGAATATTATTATTAACATAATGATACTTGGCAATTTAAACAATTTCCATTATTTTATAGTCATCCTGGTTCCAACCAAATTTATATATATATATATATATATGTGTATATATATATTTATCAAAATGGTGAATAATCCAAAATCTAAAATGTGATGTGAGTATCCTCTACCTAAAAGTCTCTACCTAAAAGTAGCTCATGTTCTTTAAGCCATCCTGTTCTGGCACAGGCATCCTCCATACAAGTCAGACAGAAGAATCAGGGAAGTGCCAGTCTTTCCGTCATATGAAAGATTCAAGCCAGACCCTGGCGATTTCAGAACTTTTTTTACATAAGGCAAGCTCATCAATTACAGAGAAGTTTGTTTCAAAGAAGACTAAACAGCAAGTGATTGAGAGTTTCTGATTTGGGCCCGCAGTGTACATTCAGAAATGATGAAAAACAGGAAAGATGTGATGTGTGAATAAGTAGCTGCTGAAACATTCCAAATTTTGAATTTTTATTAAAAAAAAATCAGAATAAAAAGTTAAAAACTTTTGAAACTCATCAGTTTATATTTTACTTTGTCATGAATATCAATTTATAGTGACTGTAATTTAGAACTCATCTTGAATAAGGCAGTGGATAGGAGGAACAGCTGTTGTGAAAAGTTAATATCACAGAATGTAGCATTATTAACCAAGGAATGCTATGCTCCTCATCTCACATCACAGCTAATGCTTAAAATAATAATGACATTTCTTGTCTTATTAACTGAAAAATGAAGCAGTGTTGAGTACAGAGAGACAGACTCCTGTCTCTTGTGATAAAATCTAGCCTTGGCTTTTAAGTTATCCTACAGTCACTCTGATCTTCTACCAAACCTCTGCAGCACATTTACACATATCCACAAGAAAGCAAACCCAAGCTCCTGTGGTAGCTGAATGCACAAACATGTGGATTTTATAGTTAAAAAAAATAACTTCTCACTAAAGGGAAAAAAAACAGGAAGAATGTTAAAGAGTTTGCTACAAGGGTTGAATTACAAAGCTAAGAAACTACTGAAGCTATAGTTTCTTGCACCTGCATGTTAAAGCTTGTGAGAGCAAGTTGGAAGGTACTTGCAAATAAAGCTGTCTTTAAAAACAAAACAGTGGAAAGACTGACTTGAAAAATTATTTCATAATGAAGATATGATTGTATGATCAAACAAAAACACAGTTGAGTTCAAAATATTTGCTGCACTATCGAAGGCAGAGAACAAAATGGAGGAGTTATTTATTAAACACACATACATGGCTTAATGTTTGGGAAACGATTCTTAGACCTGTTCCAAGGCAGATCAGCATCAGTTGAAGCAAGGTCTTCAAGAAACTTAGGAAGTTCCTATAAAGGAAAAAAAAAAATTGTTAATGCACCTTTGACTTTTGCCTGAAGTAAATATGAGGAATTGATAGTATTTAGTTGTTTCTCCTGAAATAACCACTCAAGTAAGAGGGAGAATTCTGTAGTTCTGTAACACGTAACATCTTTAGTTCTGTAACATGTTGCACTTCACTGTCAGCACTAGTTACACGAGCCACAATAGATGAAGAACTGCAAGAAATGCTCTCAAGTTGAACAATTAAAGCTTACGTGAACATTCACCTTAGCAAGTCTGGATAAAGTCAGCTTACCACCTTTTGTGCTTCTTTTCTGTCTCTCCATGAACTCACATACATGATAACCATGCCTTACTGACTCAGTCTTATTTTTGAATGATGTATCTTCCTGAGTCCTGTAGCATGGGAGAGCTTTTGCCACAGCATGAGAACTGATGAGGATTTAATTAAGTTGAGACAACTGGCAATTAGTTATTATTCACAGGCCTGATTGTGAAAAGGGTGGGAAGAGTTATTTTTGATTGTATCACAGTTTCATAAGCAGTCATTAGTTCTGTTACTAAGGGCAAAAATGAATAAATCGCTCACACTGAGGAATTTATTTGATGGGAGTGTTTCTGTACATAGATATGCCCAATTTCCAAAGCTGAATAAAAGAGAGGAGGGACAATTTCATTACTTGTTAATACAGAAAATATGTTGGTTGCTCCAAAAGTAATGTCTCCTGTTTATTTCTATTGAAACTACAAAGAACACAAGACTATTTGATACAGCAAATTCTCAGCTACAAAACACTATTTCTGAACAAAGCCACCACCATTAGCTCTGCGTTTTCCATAGCAATGATCAAGAGCCTGCATGGCGCGCTTGTAAAAATCTGCACCAGTAGAAGTGCCCCACTGCTGCTGTCGTCACTGCTGAAAGGCACCACTCACTGCCTCACTGGGCTCACATCCACTGCTTGGTCTCCAGAAACATTCAGCATAGATAATGATAATATATGATAATATCATAGGTAATGAAAAATGGAAAACAGATTTTTTTTATTCTATGATTGTTTCTTTCATTGTTAATTCAAATATTTCATCGGTATTATTCGGTGTCTTCAGATATTAAGAATAAGTTAATATAAGCATTATCAAAATTGAATAATTTAAAAATAGACAGAATGAACCAAATCAATGATTAATAAAATTTGTTATCTCTTACAATGGATAATGCCTGGTATAAAAGTGAGCTCCAAACCATTGAACTGTGAGCAATATTATCCCATGAGAAAATTGTTTCTTTCACTAGTTGATAAAAAAGCCCATGCCCTGAGGCATGAGGACTATTTCACTTCTATAATTATATCCTCAATGATATAACTGCAAGTGCTTCTAAACACAAAAGTGTTTAGAAACTTAGTAAAGCAAAGTACTTTCAGACAAGAGACCTGACTTCTCTTCCTGACATATTTCCATGGGGAAAGAATCAGAGAAAGAACTGCAGAGAGTAACTAGATGCTCATTTCCCTTTGAAAATTTACAAGGGACTAGATCCCAAACATCCTTCAAAGTCTCTCTATCTATGTTTTCACAGAATGGTTGAGACTGAAAGGAACTTCTGGAGATCATCTAGTCCAATCTTCCTGCTCTGGCAATGTTCCCTAGAGCATGTTACACAGGATTGTGTCCAGATAGCTTTTTAGTATCTCCAGGGAAGGAGACTCTGGGCCACGTGTTCCAGTGCTTAAAAAAGAAGTCTTTTCTCATGTTCAGATGGGACTTCCTATGTTTCAGTTTGTGCCTCTTGCCTCCTGTCTTGGCACTAGGCACCGCTGAGAAGAGCCTGGCCATGTCCTCTTGATATCCTCCCCTCAGGTACTTACATGATCAGATCCCCCTGAGCCTTCTCATTTTGAAGTTGAACAAGCAGTTCCTCATATGAGAGAAGATTCAGTCCCTTCATCATTTTAGTTGCTTTTCACTGCACTCACTCCAGGAGATCCATGTTCCTTTTCTACCAAGGATCCAAAAATTGCACAGAGTACTCCACATCTGCCCTCACCAGGGCTGAGTAGAAAAGAAAACTCATCTCTTTCAGCCTGCTATCAATGTTAGTCCTAGTGCAACCCAGGATTCCTTCTTGGCCACAAAGGCACACTGCTGACTCTTGGCCAAACAGCCACCAGGACCCCACATCCTTCTCCACAGAGTTGCTTTCCAGGAGATCAGCCCCTAACTTGAATGGTGTATGCATTTATTCCTCTCCAGGTGCAGGATCCTGCTAAAGCCTTTGTTGAATTTCAAGAAGTTTGCCTCTGCTCATCTCTCCAGCCTGTCGAGATCCTTCTGAATGGCAGCACAGCACTCTGTGCTATCAGCCACTCCTCATCAAGTCATTGACAAATAAGTTAAACATTACTGACCCCTGACTAATATTGCTATTTACAGGCCTCCAACTAGACTCTGTGGTACTAGTCACAATCCTCAGAGACCTATCATTCAGGCAGTTCTCAGTCTACCTCACCATCCATTCATGCACTCAGCACTTTCTGAGCTTGCCAATGAAAAAAAGTCTATGATTTTGCCCATTTGCCCATAAATGAAAGTTGTGGATTTAAAATCTTATAAAGCACCGCTTACATTAACTTTATATCCTTGTGTTAAGTAACTAAACAACATGATTAATAGACTTGAAATAAATACAAAATTAAATATTTAGATCTTTAATACACTATAGAAAAATATATTTCTCATTGCTTTAAAGCACTCCTTGCTTTAAAATCTTGTCAACCTCTTAAAATGAATCAACCTCTGCCATACTCACAGCAAATTTCTTCTATCTTTGAGCTGCCTCTACCTTTAGTCGCAGTAATCCCTTAAAGAACTAAATCCCCAGCCCTATGACTAAACCTAGAGAAAGATCCCTGTTCTCAGAGCAGAGTGACTTTGTGAATTTCTATCAGGACTTGATAAGAACAGTAAAACACTCCTAAGGATGGAGCTGCCAAAATTCCTCATTCAGAAAGCTGAAAGTGTCTCAGAATATTTGTCCTCGAATTTTCCATTAAAGAGGAAAATAGATTATATGTCTATAGTATTTTTCAGGTATTTTAAGGGCTGTGAGATTCCGTACCAAGTGCACATCATGTGAACTGTTGCTTGCCTCATCTGCCTCACTTCTCTGAGTCTTAGCTTGCTAGTAACTAGTACAGAAGTCATATTGCTGTACTGAACTCTGTAGAAAAAAGAAAAACAGAATCAGAGTACACCGCTTTTGTAATGATGCTTCCACATCTGAGTAAGTGCTTAAATGCCTTATACCAATTTTCTGCATCGGTATGGATTTCACTCTATGATTTTTTTTCAGAATTGGGGGAAGACTATTAGGATTTCCAGGTGCAAAATCAGTTTGTTACATAAATCATATTTCTCTGTGGACTCATAAAGCTTTTAAATAATTTATATGAACTTTTTTTAGTGTACTTTTATGGTACTTTTGTGGTGACATTCAAAGGCATTTCACCTTTTAATTTGTGAAGAGACTTTATCATAAAACAGTTTTAGAAGTATTTCTGCCTCAGATATTGAGAGATATGTAAATCCTCTGGAAAGCTGGAAGATTGAATATTAGCCAGGTGGTGCCACCAGTTACTGTGGCTCTGTATGATTTCTTTAAACTTGCCTTTTCTGATAAGATATGGAACTAGATCCATTCTCAGGTCTGTATTCCTAATCATTATGTTACACATATGCCATGTTAATATGTGGTCTAAGATTGATCCCCAGAGATCTCTAGGCACAGCATCTAGGTCTAGGAAAGTAGATGAGCCCAAGAATGTCCCAGGATTCCAAGACTAAGTGAAAGGAAGAGAGCTACTTTACACTGGCAAAACTCTAAAACAGGTTTGTTGTCCATCAACTGCCCATTGGAAATGATCTCTAGACTATTTTACCTACCAAAACATACCTTGGAATAGTCCAGGAGGACTGCTTTCTGAAACAGATCAAATTTAATGCAGAGAATATACTAATGGTGTATTGGAGTAAATTATCATATGATCACATCCAGTTCCTGATATGCTTGAAATTACTAGTAGACAGATAGCCAGAGAACCCAAGCAAGCTCAGCACCAGGCTATGTGCTTTAAATATAATGGTGCATGGGTTTAGAGCCTGAGCTACACACATTGTAGGAGCCTTGAGTCATTTATGCCAAACTAAAGCCTTGCTTTCAGATGGAAAACAAAGCAGGTCCTGGAGTCTGTTTGCTTGCTGTGTGCATTGTCTGTTTGCTTCTTTGCATTGCAATTTCTGATGTCATTTCACATGCATTGTCAATCCTGTTATTAATCTGATAAGAAAGTTATTGTGGATTCTTTAGATATAATCACAGTCAGACACTGCAGTTCTGCTTACCCTTGAACCAGCCATCTGGGAAGGCATTGCTACACTCTGAAACATGGCAGTTGAAGTTCAGAGAGAAATAAAATGGAAGTCCAAATGTCAAATGAAACTGTTGGCTGTAAGTTGACTATATGGTTTAGTTATATAAAGATTCAGCTACTTGTATTTGATGACATTTCAAATGGATTTCAATGGACATTTTTATTTGATAAAACACTTGTCTACTTTAATTTTTAAGGTGTTGCAATACTGTAAGGCTTACCCTAATGTAGGTCACACCTAAAAAAATTAACCTTGGAAGCTTTCCAGCGATGAATATGTGAAAATATTATTGCTAGTAAAACTTTTCATCTGTTCAGTCATGCATAATGAAACTATAATCACTCTTGTTCAAGTGAAATAACAGTTCCATCCTTGGAAGAAAAAGTTCTCCTTACTTTACTGCTCAGAGAATTTTATGGTGCTTTTTATTATTAAACCCAGACCAATTTTACCTAAGGAGCATAACAAAAAAAGCTGTAGGAAATACCATTAATCTTTTCACACGTTTGTTGGTTTTCCCTCAGAGACTGAAATATTATAATCTGGCAGAAGAAAAGCCAATTGTTGATTGGCTTTTTGCTAATCCAAATGGTAAGAAATGCATGGCAAATCTATAAATCCAAAACAATAAAGTTACTGGAGACTGACAAATTACTTTTGTGAGTGCAAATGACTGTATGTGTTACAAATGATGTTGATGATGATAAAAATTCTGAAATAACAAGGAGAGAAAATATTGTTGAGAAAGAAGATTTGATAGCCGTAAAAATGCTATTTCATGAAAATGATGAAAACTCCGGAGGTTTGTATTTGAAAGTATATATACTTTATATGTATGTAATGCATATTTTGAAAGCTGGTCTCTTTTCAAAAGGAAACACAAGCTTGCTGAGTTTGTATACTGAGACAAAAAGATGGAGGCTGCTCTCAAAAGTATGACACATATGACCTATTAGTTGTAAAGGAGAGAAAAGCAAAATTGTGCACAAAATTTTAACTGTCTATTCTGAAACCCATGAAAGAAGAACATTTTTAAGTTGCATGGCAGTATAACTGTGCCCTGAACATTTTACAAAATAAATGCCAGCTGTGTTTTTGGGGTCATCACCATTCAGGAAAATGAACATCTCTAAAACTGTTATGACACCTGTATGTATGTAGAAATCTCCTACATAAACCATTCTCAATTAAACTATATATGCATCACTACATACACAAAAACATAACTACTATGTTCCTGCAAAGACTGAAATCTAAAGATCATTCATTGCTGACACTTTGGTGAATAATTCTGATCAGGATGCAGTGTAGACTGCAGAATCCAAAACAGGTAATATTACTTTTTAAACAGTCGACCTGGTAATTGTGTATTGATTATCAAGGCCAGAGTACTTCACGGCACTGCCTGCTTAAAATGGACATGAAATGTGACACATGAAACAACTGAAGGTCTTGCGATGTTGTGACAACTGCTAGCAACATACCGAAAATTCTTCCTGAAACTTTAGGTTGTTGTTTGTACAAAGCTCTTCAACATGTTGTAGGAAGGATTTCTTGCTTATTGGCCTGAAAGTAAGGACAGAAGAATTAGAGACCTACAGGTGGTTTCTTTATCATTCTTTTAATTCTTATTTTACTGCAGCTTTATAGTAAGTTATTCCAGTTCAGCAGCAACAGATATTTATATGAAGAAAATGATAAGCTGCCTACAGCTCACTTATTTGGTCTGCTTTCAGTTGCTGCAAATAGAAGCATTTTTTTTCCTTCTATTGTTTCCCCTCACCAAATCTTTCATTTGCAAATGGTAACAGTACTGCTGGGTAGGATTGTTTTTTATAGGTAATAGCATTCCAAGGCAAGGTTTTGGCATTAATGGAAGTTTGTAAAGTAACCATTGCATTCTAAAGTACATAATACTTCTTTGTTGCACCGAAAACATTTTATACATTGCAAGGTTTTAGACATATAAAATATTGCAGTGACCTCATTCTCATAATGACATGGTTTTTAAACCCTGAGGAGTTTAAATATCCCTGTATTACTTCTCAAGCTAAAACACAGACATGCAGGCTTCACCCCAGAGAGAGAGAAAGCATTTCTCCAGTTACCATGCAATTAGTCATGCTTTTATGATTTATACGCAGCTTGGAGGGTTTTTTTCCTAATAAACACAGAAGAAGGAACCACACATTGAGACTCACGAATGGCTACTAAATAAAAAAAACTTTAATCTACTTACTTGATGGATTTTCTATAACTAAGTAACCTGCAACAGAGATTTTTGTTAAATGTGGCAGGGTGTGAGTTAACCAATATTGTGCATGTTTCTAGGTTTCAGATGAACTATTCAAGTAAGTAAAGAACCCTATTCATTTCTCTCATGGATTCCATCATGTCAGATGTCTTGGGTGCTTAGTTTTTATCTCAAGTACTGGCAAATATTGAAGGTACAGTTTCTATCATTCTGTTCAGATCATTTTACAATATTCTGGGCTCATATGGGCCTGGGAAATCCATACCTCCAGCATACCACTTCATATACACTGACAGACTTCATTTTACACCATGTGCTCAATGCCATTCTTCTGATGACCATTTCAGATCATAAGGATAAGAGTCATCTGATTCTCACTTTCAAACTGATAGCAAATAGTGGATTCCTGCACTGCAGTTTGGTCATTAAATAACAAAAATTACATCAGTGCTGCACATAAGCAACCTGAATACAGTGCTTCAGTGCTGAAGCTACCTAGATCCAACAGCAAAGAACACAGAGACAAGCAGCACCATTAACACTATCGTACTCAATTGTTCCCTCCTTTACTCTCACTCAAAACAGAGAAGTAAAGCACTGAAAAAGGGCTATGTATGTACTCTCTCTTCATTTTTTAATATTACTAACAGATGATAGTTTTATAGGTGCAGTCATGAACTTTAAGAAGCACTAAACAATTTTAAAGAAGTAAGACACCTGCACTTTGACACTTGCCTTTGAATATTTAAGTGAAGAACTTGATTGTAAGGATAACTGAATTCTCACACTTCCATTGGTAGCAAGTGCATATTGCAATGGCTTGGCAGCTCAGAAAATAAGCCTGTAGCAAAGATGTTGGCTTTTTTGATTAAGAATCTTGAGAAGGAATGAAGTTTGTATCCCAAGTACAGATTTAAAGGAGACGGCAATGCTCAGCTTCAGCATCCTCAGGATTCAAACCCAACATTTCTTACAAGTCTCTTGAGAATGAAATACACAGTAATAATCTTACAGTATTTCATCAATGAAAAATACTCATCTACCTGTAATCTCATTATCCACAGTTCTCCTTTTTTTTTTCTTTTTTTCTTTTTTTTTTTTTTTTGTATAAAGCCTAAAAATTTTGATATCACTAGATCTTGATGAGAACAATGAAGAATCAAACTATTTCATCTGAACAATTCCAGATTCCCATTTGTCTGACTTTGAAACTAGGGAAGAAAAACATTCTCTAAGATAAAGAATTCTTTATTGCCTTAAATCTGATTTTCTTTCAAAACAGTGTATTGTTTCATGTGTGGGATTTTTTTTTTGAAGTCTATCAAAAATCTGAATCCCACTCAGATTACTTATGATAGAGCTAGAAAGAAGCCATTTATTTGTGTTGGCAGTGGTAACTGAAGACCATATTGTCACACAGACTCAGCTTTCTTTCTGGGTCAATCATCTGAAATCCACAGGGAATTAAAACTTTGTCCAAATGGAAAACAACAGAAATGAGCAAGTGGGTAAAAGGCTTAACTCATAAGCACCACTGACACTTCCTAAGAACAACAGACGAGCTAATTTTTTAGCAAGTTAATTGAAAGCAATATTGAGCTTAACCCTTCCTGAATGTTAAAGGCCTCGGGAAAGAGAACACATGGTCATTTCTTCCATTGTACCAGGACATGCAGTCATAAACCGTGTTCTCCTGGGATACAAAGCTGAGGTAGCTTATAAGTGATAGCTGATTACTAAAGGAAATTCGTTGAAGGAAAAGTTAATGCAGGAGCCATGCCTGTCTCCATTCAAAGAAAGAAGAAACATGCTGGTCTGTAGAAAGTAATGTGTGTGCAAAAGTGCTACTTTGAAGACAGACACTTACTGAATGCAAAAAATACAGGAAAGGAGAGAACGGGAAAAAATTTTATACACAATTCTTTTCTATAAAAATATTTATTTGCAAGCATTACAGTGTCTGCAATTGAAAAATATTTCTTCTAAATCTGTGCCCATCTGCTTGACAAGCTGTCTCATTTGTTGAAAGTATTCACCACAAGATAAAACTTTTCATGGAAAGATTTTAAGAAATGGACATCTATGGCTTTGCCCCTGCTGCAGAAACCACCGTGAAAACAGGGTGCCAGAGAAGTTCTCTCCCAGCCAAGCAGGGAAGAGTCACTTGTCTCTAGCCAGGTCTGGTGGGCCCTGAAAATCTGTTGACAGAATCCACTCACAGAAGATAAGTATCTGCACTGAAAAATGGACTGGTAAAAATTATGGACAGGATACAAAGAGAGGACCCAAGTATATAAATATTTAGTACACTTAATGAATCAATGTTTAATCCAGCCTAGATGGGCTACATCTTTGTTGAAGAAGAGTTGGATTATTTAGTTAGTTAGTTAGTTAGTTATTGCCTTTCTCATACAATCTCCACCACCACTGAGATCAATGCATTTCCTAAAAATCCAAAATCAGTATTTCAGATTCATACAGAAGTAGATCTCATTTTCCACTGAACTCAATAGAATGTAATTCCCTGAAAGCACTCTGAAGCTACCTATGATTAATGAATTTCCCAACAAAGACTTGCTGGAGATGGTGCATATTAGCCACTACTGGTCATTTTCAGACAGTGAAAATTTGTAAGGGTTGTTTTGTTTTTTTTTTAATTTTGCGTATTTTCTGATGATCAGAATATCACAATAGGTCGAGATATTCTAAACAAATATCAGAAAATGTTTGAAGAGAAAATGTATGTTTTCGTGGAACAGGCTGGAGTGTCTTGATTCTGTGAATGAACTGTCAGCCTTTCATGCCGTTATTGATTTGACATGATGTATATTGTACTAGTTGAGAAATGACAAAACACTTAGAGTCCAAAACATCTCCTTCAAAAGAGCCCTGAAAGGGATGATTCATAGGTACATAAAAAGTTTATACTGCTCTTTTATCATCTAAGATTGCTAAAAAAAGTCTGAATCACCCCTTCAGAGTAGAAAATACACTTGGACAATTAAAACTAGATGTCAGGTGACTTAGTAGAGTTAAAAAAAAAATACAAACAAGCCAGTCTGAAAAATAAATCTGTCCATCTGTGTTTTCCTTATAAACTTACAAGATGCCACAAATTGAAGCTGACATTCTACAACGCAGCAAGCTTTCAAACAGCTGAGATAGCTACCTAAACATAGCCAGAATGTGCTTATGCATATGTTGTAATGCACAGTTCCATTCCAGACGCATGGGAACTTAGAGAAGGTTATGTTGCAGTCATCAGCATGTAATAGAATAATTTATCATGCTGACATGGAACTGCCTTAACCACACATCGTGAGAATGATAGAGAACACATGAACTGAAACTGTGATTGACTTCTACGTGGTTATT
The DNA here is from genome assembly GCF_019238085.1 of Lagopus leucura. Taxonomy (NCBI): domain Eukaryota; kingdom Metazoa; phylum Chordata; class Aves; order Galliformes; family Phasianidae; genus Lagopus; species Lagopus leucura. The sequence goes on along the minus strand of NW_024962335.1, from coordinate 2,137,607 downwards.
CTCTGAATGCAACAGGTACAAAAATTCTATAGAGGTGCATTGTGGAAGTCTGAAAACGCATAGCAAAAACAGTTTAGATGCTGGGTTTTGCAGTAAGCCTCCTTGGTGCATATTGCTTGCTTCTGCAAGCTTCTTGGAATAACTCATCACTACTGGGAAGGATTCATCTATGTGAAAGATAACCTAAGACAGATAATTAAAATCTCTCCTTTGGCCACTGACATTACCAGAGCAGAATCCTACATGCACAGAAACATTCTTTAAATCTTAAAAACTCCTTAATTAACTGAAAAGTTTGAGCAGATCAAGGATATCCCATCCCTCATGACTACATGTAATACAGTGCATTTGTAGACTGCTGTTTGAAAAAATCATATCAATATTGTCCTAGGGAACTCACAGTTAATACCTACATTTCAAACTTCCACAATTTATCAATGTTCAGCAAAGGGCCTGGGCAAGAAGCCTACTGTAGCTCCAGCAAAGCTACTGTTTGAAGAACAATAATTCAGAATTTAAGAGCTGCATCCTGTAGCTTACAGAATGGCTGAAGAGCAGAGTCTCCAGTTTAGATCTTACTGGTGTGGGGAAGGAAGGAAGAGTAGAAAAGAGACTGGATGAAGTAACAAACTCCAAAGCAAAATTTGAAACTGACTCACTAAAATAAAGGCTGACGTAACTGAACTGCTGAAGCACTGTATGTACAGTAAAGGTCTTGCTGTGCATAAATCACATAATGAAGTGTGACATATTATAGTTTGCAATAAGTCTGTAGAGTTTGAGACTGTACAAATCCAAACTTCAGGTAATTTAGACTGAAAAGTGGCACAAAGGCACTCCTCAAACTGATAAATGATTTGGTCACATATATATGCTGCTGTGATTGTAATCACTTGGTTAGAAAATATCTCTAGTATAAGTGAGTAAAAAATGCAGTTGAGAAAAAAATCTTCTCTTAAATACAGGCCTTAACTACCAGAGGAAAGAAACTTATTTCTTCCTCTGAAGAAGAAATATTTTTTCTACCACACTTGCATTACATTTGTTTCAAGGATAAACTATATATATGAACTATATATATAAATATAAAACTATATTTATAAACTATATAAACTATATGCTAATATTAATATAATTTGTGTTTTAATGTAAAAATTGCCCTGATTTAATTCAAAATTTTTGTGGTTTATTAACACTAGGGACTAAAAATAAACAGGATATCATAATGACAAATATTACTGTCTGTCCTTACTATAGCTGCAAAGATTGACATTTAATTTTGATTAACAGTATCATTCAATATAGCATGGTAGCACACAGGTTAAGAGAACAGAATGGAAAACACACCGTGTTGCTTCAATAATACAATAACTTACTGGATGACAAATATCTCCTTGCGTCTAAAGAAAAATGAAGAGTATCTGGAAGTAAAACCCATCAACACTTTAGTATATAAACAAAATTAGTACTATTCTTATTTCAGGTAACAGCTTGGAAAAAATTGCCATTTTGAGGATCATTTATATAAGTTACAGATAATGTGCTGCATTAATAATAATTCAGTCTCTAGAGAATGTAATCCACTGCTATTAGCAGGTACAAACAATGCTATCTGAATGACATCTGCCCCACACAGAACATACCACATCCATTATGCTGATGATTTCCAGACAATTCATAGTATGTTTTCTCATCTGTTACAACCAGCCATGCCTGTGTGCACTATTTTGAACAGGTTTGTTCATGCAATCATCTTACTCTGTACCACACACATAGACATGTACACAGTCAAACAAAACAGGTCAACAGCTACAACCTTTCATCTTCCAGCTATTCCTAGTCTGCAACAGTAGGATGCCTGACTGCTAGGGCAAGACTGTTTTAGGCTTCTCATCTTTAAGGAGGCTGCCTACCACAGTGTTTCATCTGTGACACAGCAGGGAAAATACAGGTAGGTAAAGAATGTTCACCGAACATCTCTAACTCAGTTGGATGCCATCGATCGTTGGGAATCACTGTGATATTTAAGTGGTAAATAATATCCATATTTTTGACAGAAAGAGCAATCTGTTTTTCTTCTCATACATAAACATGACAAGAGATTTTCTAAATGACAGATTTATTCTTGAATTAGCTAACCAGAACTTCTAAGGGGTTTGACTTTCAAACTTTAATTTCAAAATACTTACTAAGTTTTGTAATCTACACAAAACACCGGGCCATTAAAAATACTCGGAAATTCTGTGTTTAAAAATATATAGTCCCTTTTTTTTTTCCCAACATAATTAAACAGTGATTTGCACTTAGATCTTTATCTTGTTGTAAAAAGAGCTGAAGATTAAGTGATTTTCTAAAAGCTAGTGAGAAGTGTCTTGAGGATGGAGGTCATTCTTTGAAAAAGGATCTCAGTGACCTGTGTAAATAAGAACACCACAAACACTTCCAAACAAGCAAAGGTCAGAAAGGGGTCATGGCTACAGCCCCTTTGGACTAACTACTGTTTTTCCTAGAGAGCATGCTTACCGTGTAAATCTCTCATCCTTCAGCTCCAGGTCTGCCACTGTAATCAACTGATCCAGTTTGAACTTAGTGTCAATAATTTCAGCATCTCGTGGAGAGTATGTCCCTCCCTCTTTTTGCTTTTGTCTAATTCTAAACAGAAAATAATAGTGAATAATAAATAAGCAAATTATTTGAGGGCAAATCTATACCAATACATTGATAAGACTGGCTAAAACGGCTGCCAGAAATCCTTTCTTGCCTTTATTCTGCTCTTACTTCCAATTTAGTCAAATCAGCAGTTGTATTATCTAAAACTTATGTGGAAAGAATCTAGCTTGCTTAATATTTCAGTTTTCTAACATAAATTATTCTGCAATGCCTGAATGCTGCAGCTGAGGAAGCAGAACTCATGGGACACGAGCAAGCTAACATAATTCATGCAGTATCCAGCCTGCTTCTTTATTTGGGCATTTGTTCACAATTCTGATCAAAGGTTGGCATCTCTTTCACACCTGAGACTTCAAAGTGTTTAACCGTAAAATTTATTAGTAAGATAGAAAATAGTGTTTATAGTATTTACTTCATATCAAGTTAACTGATTCTCAACAGAGCTGACAGTAAATAGGGTTAGCCATCATGGTAACTTCATTCAGCTTACATTCTGATCTGTTTCCTCATTCCTCATTTCAATGGAGAAGTGACACTGAAAGAGCAAGATAGACTTCTGCTGTGATTTACCCTCTGGAGAAGGTTGTTCTCCTCCTTCATCTATGGAGATTAGCACTGCTAGATTAAAGTTACATTCTGTGAATCCCTCCCCAAGTTTTGAAAAAAAAGAAAAAAAAAAAAAGAAAATGCAATACACTTGGACATGACAGATTAATTCAATTGAAAGGATCATTTCAACTCTTCACTAAAACAATATTGAGTGTTTACAAACAATAAATCTCACCTTGCAAAAGCATAGACTGCAGCCACCAGAAGAACAACTGAAAGTATACACAAAGTAACTGCAAGGATAACTTCCACAGATCTTCCTGACCGCCCTTCACCTGCAACAGAAAGAGGAAATCTAATATTTAATAGATGCATCAATTTTACGTTTCTAACAGGAGAGAATCAAGTATGGAGAAGTGACAGAATCTTTCCTCTCAAAACAACTGCATCTGTTTTGTGACAGTTGCACAGTGGCTCAAAAGAGAAAACCATGAGAAAAACAAGAGCAATTTATTTTATGGTCCCTAAGCATTGCTGGTCTATTTAACACATACACTATATGTGTAACCATCCACTGGTGCTTTTCAGGTTTACCTGGTGAGCAAGTTAAGGTAGGTCTACACTGCACTAACATCATTTGGCTCATGACTAACTCTAGCCTGAACTGAGCTCCTGCTTTAGGCTCCGTGCAGCCAAGCACAGACACACTGTCCTAACAACTGCAAATGATCAAGCTCCAAAAGTGGAAAAGGATCTCTGATACAGAGATCTGTCTCATAAAGCTCCATGTTTTTTCTGCTTCAATCATATTTAGCAATAGTAAATTGCATAGACACAAGGTTTTCAGATCTGGTTTTCAGATCTGAATCTACTTATCATATAAGTAGACTTAGAAAAAAAAGTAAGGCAGAAAGTTGTCATAAATAATTCTGTGAAAATTCAAGTTATGGTTTTATCTACTAAAACCAAAGTGTCATGCTGGCAAAACAGTGATTACTGCAAAATATGATCACTGATTCAAAATGGAACTGCATTTCTGATTGCAGGCAATGTAGATTTCTTCTGAAGGGGTACTGTTGTTACAAGTGGAATAGAAGTCATTTGCACAGAGATGCCTAGCAGATCCTGACCTTACCAGTCTGCTTTCTGGATTATGATTCTAAAGCAAGTCTGAAGTTCTTCTTACAAAAGCACATTCTATAAAGAAACATCTATGCAACGAAAACATATCTGAAAAAAAATTAACTTCCTTCATGCACCTAACTTGCAGTAATGGAAGTGTTAGTAGTTGCTGGGCTGGTGCCGTGTCTTGAATCAACTGTAGTACTGATTTCATACAACTTTGTAAGAAACAGTAGAAGGAACTTCTAATTGCCTATTCCACTTAAATTTTGTTGGATGTGCTTTGAAATGTAGAAGTTAGGGACAGATATGAATTTGCTGTAGTACCCATTTTAAAAACAGTACTGAATGTTAAACACTAGCCTAGAAGGCTCTGGAATACAGGTATTATGAGCCACAGAAATTTGAGAAAATTATCAGGCTGTTTTTTATTTTTTTGTCCCATTACATTTTATCCTATTACATTTTATGCAAATAATACTTGCTTATTTATGATTTATACCACAGGAGACAGTGTCACAAGTTTTCAGTTTCAATAATGAAGTGTGTGAATTATAATATCTGCCTGACAACAAAGCATGATTTCTCTTTTTGTCATGATGATTTCAGTTTCCTGTTAGAAGGATGCCCAGGTATGTGTATCTGCCTGGATACAATCATACTCATTTCCAGCAGACTTGTTTTCTCTAATCAGGCATTAAGTCTTTCTCCCTCTGGCCAAGCTATTTGCTTCATTGGCTCAGAACTTCATTGGCTAATGAAACAATTTTTGTGCTGTATTTTCCAAAACATTCAGGGCTGGAGAAACAGTGCCAGATCCTTTCAGAATACTCAGGTAGTGAATTAGCACTTCTTCAGTATCAGATCACGTAACAAATTTCTAACATGGATCAGATGGATAAGGGAGCTCATATCACAGAAGCTGAATGCCAAATGAAAAATCTGTGCCCACTAAAATTCTTCTGGGTACTAATCCAGTTGTCTTGGTTCCCTTTTCAGAACACCAGGGCTAGAGCTTAGCTACATAAGTTTTGGCTTACCAATATATTAAAAGAACTTACAGATCTTACTGCAATCTGCTAAGAGAATTTTCACTTTTCAATAGCTGTACCAGTACATGCAACAGAGAGGGAAATGGCACAAACAGCTTTTGATAATTCATCCTGTCAAGATGAGCTATTCTAGCAAAATGCTATTTACATTGTTATGACTGAATCTCTACTAAAGTAACTTTGTTAATATTTCTTTTTCAGTTAACAGTCCAGGCTGAGTAAAGGCCTCTTAACATCCTGAAAAGGACATACGAGGGAATGGATGCGTTTCCTCACCAGGCAACAACCATTCTGGTTAAGCAAGCTCTAACAAAAATAAACGTAATTTACTACAGGGAATCCAGTCTACTAAAAAGGAACATGGAATAGTCTGATTTCTCGGAAACAAAAGAAACAAGCGACACTTTCCTTACCTAAAGTTTTGACAGGGTCAGAATAGTCAGAATCTGTAAACTGTCCTTTAACATTAGTTGCTCTGAACTTGAATCTGTAAAATAAAACAAAGAAAGCTAATTAAATTAAAATCTGTGTTTCTTTCCTTAAAAAATATTCAATTTAGAAGCTAAACACTATTTTAAAGTTTTAGTTTAGTATACTCTGCTATCCTTATCTTCCTGCAAAAGTGACATCATGACATGTCAATGACTTGGTGTCAATGTGTATAGCATACAATCAAATTATAGGAAGTAGGTTACTTATCTTGAATTTGGTCTTAATTTGGGAACTCAATATCCATCTTTTGTTACCCTAAAACTTTTTTTTAAATTGTCTTCCATACTTACTCTTCAGACAAATAATATAAAGGTAAGAGTGATAACAATCATTTCAAGCTCCACCGTTTCATAATTGAACTATATGTTTTGTACGTTTGTATAAATGTATGTTCCACTTAAATCTTCCTCTTGGACAAGTCTAGAGATAAATGTACTTACAGGTACTGCTTTCTTGGTTTCAGTGGACCATTACATATTTTGTCTTGACTGCCTGGTATCATACATGTAGTATCAGCACCTATAACATATATTTCTTCTTTACCACTCATATCTTCCTTTCCTTCTACACATGGTGGGTTCGGAAAGCCTTCATTTGTAAAATATGGCCTTGGTCTATTGAAGTATGCATCATGCCACTTAGTAACATTTCCATCATGCTGAGCTATTATCAAGAAAAGAAATAAAAAATAATTTACATTCTAACTAAAAGAAGTTAAACTAAACTTCTTAACTAAAGAAGTTAAATAGAAGTTAAACAGGTTATTTTTAAGGGCTTAGTAAGCTATCAGTGACATTTATACAATGAAAATTATAATCATGTTTGTACTTCAATCCAAATATTCTTTTTACCCCACCAACTATATTTTGGTGTTTTAAAGTAAGTCAGCTGAATCACAGCTAGAAAATTTCAGGGGCAGTCTCATACACAGGCTGTGTTGGTAGAAGATATAACTTGTATACAAGACATTTGACATTGAAACTGGATCTGGCTAGCAAAGAAAGAAAAAGTGTTTAAGTACAGTAGAAATTGTTTCATAAATGAAATAACTAATTTTACATGAAGAGTCAGTATCCAGAAACTCAGATAGGAGAAAAATCCTCAAAACATTGCTTAACATGGTGTTTGCATATTTATCAGCTCAAGAGAACCTTCACAGCAATAGCCAGGAATTAAAAGTCTCTCAGGTTAGTGTCAAAATACATCATTCTGGAAAATGTGAGAAACTGTACCCACTTAACATGAATGCTTTACTGCCATGCTTTTAAGGCAGGCAAAACAAGGGATTTAAATACCTGGAATTTGTTCTTCTTAGGTAAAGTAAGCCTGACCATATGATGTCCAACCATGAAACTCCCACACACATTGGTAGGCAATTACTCAAGAGTATCACGAGACTGTTCACATGAGTAAATGTTCATCAGTCCATACAAGGGAATACACATTCTAACCCACAGTCTACAGAAGGGATTTACATAAATCCCTCTGCCCCCGTTATGAAATAGAAATATCAACCGCACATGACTGCATTCTTCGACAGGCAACACTGATAGCAACAGAAGAAAAACTTGCAAGAAAAGATCTTTCATATTTAATCAGTTTTCACAAAAGCCAAATGTATGTATTTATTCAAAGAAATGGGAAATTAAGAAAATATAATGATAACAGTAGGGCTAGAATAATACAGGTGACCTCAAGCAACGTGGATGATTTTTCATTGGCAAGTGTTTTCAAAATCCAGCCCACAGGTATTGTGGAAGATATTTCGCTCATAATAATGTTGCCATAGCTAAACAGATTTTGTTAACTAAAATGAAGTTTCTGACAATCCCTTCCCACATGAAAAAAAAAAAAAAGGGGGGGGGGGGGGCGGAACAAACAAGCTGAAAAGAAAGAAATTCGAAAATCCTGAAATCGACTTTCAGGATTCTACCTCCAGCTTCCACAACAAGAACTTGTATCTTCTTGATAGGTCCATGATCATCAGTGTAATAACATACTGGCATTCTGATCGTGATTGTTGTTGCTGTGACAAGTAAGGCTCCATTGGTATCATAAACAGGTGTTGGTTTCTTTTTAGGCCGTGGTGGTTCTGGTTTTAAACAAAGATATACCACAGAGTTTTGTTTTTGGTTCTTTTCACAACAAGTTCAGACATGTAGCTGTGTTATGGATAATAAATAATCACCATATTTTAAGGGACAATTTCATGTCCTAACCATGTTTCAAGCCACTTAAAAATCTGTTCTGATAAATGCTCTGCATATTAGTCTTCACTTAAAAAACAATAAAAAGTTTGAGTCTTAGTTTTTTGGAAAAATTTCAGTCAATGACTGTATTTACTTCTAAGAATGTGATACATAGACACACCTCTGTGACATTGTTCTAAGCTGTTTGCTCATGGCAGCTAAAATACGGATGACAATGCTTATTTCACTGAGACTGCATGTGGTTTAGCATATGATCAGTGATAGCAAAACTGAGCACTGCAAGTCATGCCTATCAGCTACGTATTCCTGTTCCTACCTCATGATGCCTCCGGAAATAGCTGAAGGCACGCAGCTGTGTAGTCACAGGTAAAACAGCACTATCTAAAGTATTTATAGAGATTTCAGGTAAATGACAATTTATGAGACATACCTTTGATATCCATGGTGATTTTCAATTGAATTTTTGGCCCTGCACCAGCACCATTAATTGCATACACCTTAAGAAGAGAAATGTTATAATGAGTATTTGCACTAGCTTCAAATCTGTCAAATCTGTATCTATCTGAAACAACAATGAATGCTGAAACATTTATGTCATTCACACTTTGCTACAACTTACTTCTTATTTCTTTATAATCCTGAGTACAGTAACCCTTTGTCATTTGTAATCTAGCTCTTACACAAGGAGAAAACCAAACCCACTTAAAGAGTTACGTCAACACCTCTCATGTACTACTCTACGATTATATGATTGAACATAGGGAATTTAGTCATAGGACAAAGGGTAATGGCTTTAAACTAAAAGAGGGTAAATTAAATTTGTATCAGAAGGAAATTCCTGTGAAGGTGGTAGTGAGGCACTGGAACAGGTTGTCCAGAGAAGTTGTGGATGATCCATTCTTGTTGGTATCCAAGGCCATGTTGGATGGGGCCCTCGGCAGCTTGATGTTTGGGTGCAGCTCTGCCCATGGCAGAGTTGGAACTGGATGATCTTTAAGGTCTCTTCCAATCTAAACCATTCTATGATTCTACTACTCCTAAAGCAAATACTCCTTGTAAGCTTTCCTTGCAGAACAAGACTTCTCATCTGAACTAAATGAGCAATGCAAGTGCTGGAATTAAGAGTGAAAGTTGGTCTTGTTTCATGCTTCACAAGTACATGAATCCCATTACTCCTCTCTTTCCTCTGATTTCACGTTCTTCACACCCCTATACATTCTGTATTAAAATCTTGTATTTGGCTTAGCTCTGTGTTCTTTAATTTCTCAATCATATCAGGGGAAAAACCCAAAGAAAAAGTGTTAATTCTTACGCTGACATTATAGGTATGTCCTCCTTTCAATCCTTCTATCATGGCAGTGACTGACTGATCTGTTTTATCAATGACACTAAGGTTGTGGATCCGGATAGCAGCAGGATCATCTTCATTGTACACCATAGCTTGATACACCTGAATATTCCCATTTGGTTCAGATGGCGGCACAAATGTCACTTGGAACTTTGTTACTTCATCAGGTATCTTCTGAAATGTTACGTTGTTAGGTGGGTCTTCAGGTACTGAAATAGACATTTCAGTCATCTACTTAAATCAGTTCACTACTCTGACTACTAGAGTAAAAATTGAAAAATTACAAATAATACTTTTGCCTATTGTATTATTTCATTGGTATTTTCTGTTTCCAGTAAAAACATCTCAATGTTTTAACTGTGTATGTAAATATTTATAAAGATAATTAAAAGTTAAATATGTAGTGAAATATTATTCTTGATGATAGCACTTAATGCTACAAATATTAAAAACGATTGCTAGATAATCCTCAGTAGTTTCTACTCACACAAGTTCCAGTTTTCTACACAGAAAGCCTGAAGGCATCATTGTACTTTGAAATAAACAAATGTAAACAAATCCTCGCATGGGCTGACAAGCAAGAAGCAAGTGTTAGTGTAGAGTAGCCTTTCCTGAAAGCCCTGTCAACAGCTTGCTTCCTCTCGATGTATAAGCAAGCTACCATGTTCCTGTCTCTAACAAAAAACCTTTCCACTATCTGATGCCCAGTCACTAGAAGGGAATCACAGTAGGTCAAACAAGTGTTTCAGCTTTTGTCCAGAAATATACCAGAAGCCAGCAACTACACAAACACAACATGCCCTTTTGCCAAAGACAGTTATTTATCAAACTTTTACTCCAGTAGTATATTGTCAAGACAGAGGAAATATAAATCATTTTCCCTATGTCCCTGTCTGAAAGAAAAGGCTGTAACATTCTTTCCCAGCAGCTGAATATTTACAGCTTTACCTGAGCAGACAAATCTGTAGTATGATCTCTAAATAGTGAAATCAAGTAACTGAAGGTAAACATATTCCCTCAGCCAGGATTTAGATACAGTTGTTAAATCTTCCAGTTTTTTTTAACCCTTAACAACAAATCCTAACTCAGGCTCCTCTGCAGTAAGTCTGTGTAACTTCCTCAGATACTCTGCTGTACATTAGATTGTGGAAACCAGATGAGATGAGATGATGGAAAAATTAACTTTTCTTCAGCAAGGTTATCGAACCTTCTAATGTATCACATTTCAACATGAAAGAAAGGGCTACAAAATAATGATAGCTCACAAGACAATCTCAGCTACCAAATAATTTAATCTTCATTCACTTTTCCACAGGAGAAGCAACTCAACACCAGCAAAGACATCAGATCTAGTACAATCAGAAACTGTGTATGTTAAATTAGGATTATATCTTCCCCGTGTACATCAGTCTTTATTTTCCTAAGCAAGTGTTGGCTACTTACTGTAATGTAAACTTTGGTGTCATGACTCCTCATATAGTTTCCTCACACTCATCTCTCCACTTCTTCTGAATAACTCAATAGTTCAGCAATTTTCTTTTTCCTTAATATCCACCTCCTTCTCCAAATTGTTTTGAATGTGTGGAAGATCTGACTCTAGTATGTATCCTTATAGACCTTCACTAGCAACCTCCTTCCATCCAGAATACACAAATTATGTACTCAGACAAGTACAGGTGCCATATACAGCATATATTCACTTCACTTAAAGGTAAACCTCAGTATTTATTATCACCATCGCTTTCTTGCTAACTGACATCTTCTAAACATGAAAGCAAAAATCACTGTGAGAACAAATGTGTATTAAGTGCACCCTGTGTTTAAAACTGCGGTTAATCAGATGAAGGAAAAAATGCAAACATTGATTCATATAGAGAAAAATACAAACCTGCTTCAAAAGTGGAGACAATTACTGGAGAACTAGCTTTGCCTTCAATAGCTGCAGCATTAACATCCCCCGTAAAGGCAATGATTACTACAGAATACCTTGTAAATGCTTTTAAATCAGAAATTTCTAAGATTTTACCCTCATCATTTGTCCTCAGAAACTGGGCTTTATAATTTTCATTATCTACCTGTAAAACAAAATTTTAAAAAAGCAAGACTTCAAGCAATCAACAGCAGGACATTTAAACACCACATTTAACTTTTATCTTCCTCATTTCCTAATCACCTACATAAGAGTTTACAAGTCTTCAGCTAAAAAGACTAAAAAGCTGCATAAGGAGCATACTTCCTTCCTACTCACTTCCTTGGCACTTTATGTAGTATGTGACTAGGAAATGGGCTTTTCATTTGCTTTGGGTTGCAAGATAATTTGTATAAAAGTACAAATTTATATGAAAGTACAAATAAAAAATAATAACTTAATTTACAGGAAAGGTCATAAGAGAAGAAGTGCTTTGAAATGGGAACCAAACTAGGCAGAGATACAGAAAATGAGTAGTTATATAGCTGAAAGTGGTTTGAAATAGAAAAAGAAAAAAAGAATAAAAAAAAAATAAAATAAAATTGGGTAGTAATTTATAATGTTAATATCATCACAGAGAAATTCCTCTTGGGATAATTAGTAGCAAAATATAATAGCAAAATTTTTTCTAAAATAGTGAAAACTGAGTGATTCTGTTACTAGAAGAACTGGAAAGTAGAAATAATTGGAGTTCAATCTAGAAAAGAGAGAATAGCAGAGGACAGCAGCAATTTCAAAATATAAAAACGATGTTTACTAAATTAAAGACAAAACATTGAAAATCCAATCAGAAATTACCTTTGCACTAAAAAAAAAAAAAGATCTGGATCTTTTTTTACAAAATCTTGCAACAATTTACCTAAATATATATATATATATATATATAAAACTGAGACTGTAAGGTTTGTGAAAAACTGGGTCAAAGGAGTTTGCTGAGGAGTTTCCTCACTTCTAAGAGTGTGATAATGAATCATGCCAGGAGGATTCCAGGTACTCCTGTTCCTGTGTTAGACCAACAATATGGACCAGATTGTTTCTCAAGATCTGAATGTCTTAAGTAATCTGCAGCTCTGCAGAAAAATAATATACAAAATCTATAAATCTCTCTGCTTTACATCCAACAAATCACTTCTAATCTTAGCTGAAAAAAAAAAAAGAGAAAAAGGAAAAATGGGGGCTTTTCTAGCATATGCCTATTTCTGTTGCTTCAGTTAATGATGTTTTCATTATTGTTTCTTTAGTATGTAATTTGAAAAGAGGATTAGGTAGCTGTACAGTAGTTTTCCCATTGGATGCAATCTGTATTAAACACAGCTGCTAAAACATTAGAACAGTTCTATCATACCTTTTATTTGACAGATACTCATCTATCCCCACTGAGAATTAACGTGAACTAAACTTTTTGATGGACTAAGCAGACATTCATTTCCTGGGATTGCCATCAAGAGTTGAAATACTTTTTCCTATCTGACTATCAAAAATCTGGCATATAATGTTTACACAAAAGCTAAAATATAATCACAACACTGCATCATTTTACCTATAGTTTTCCAAAAGCTGTATGGTTTGGTTGTATCTTCCTTACTTGTTTTCAGTAACATTTTATTCATGACTAACTCTAATTACAATAGACAGCACGACAAACTAAAATATGACATTGATAAAATATACATAGGTCAGTTTTCTGATCTAAGTAAGTGCAAGAAACATCCTAGTAATTTTAAAACCATCTGAATGCATTCATTAATGAATTATAACCTCCGACTTTTAGGAATAAAGATGATGGAGCAGGAATATAAAACTATTCTACCCTGTGAGCCAACTTCTATAAATCCTCAAAGATATTCAGTTGATAACTGAAATGAGCAAGCTGTATGTACGGAATGTTTGTAGATTTTTGAGTTTTCACAAAAAAATTTGCACAGAGACAATAGGACATATACTCAAATGTTCATCACGAAAAGATTGTGACAGTTATGTTGGCCTTTGGGAAGGAACCTGTTTTTAAGTTTATTATGAATTCTGGTATACGCATAGTTTATTTTAGTAAGAAATTTACTGTAACTTAGACTGTTCATATATTAGTAACATGTTCATAGTGCAGAATCTGATGACACCTTGTTTACAATGCAGAATTCAAGGAGGAATTGCTTAAATATAAATTGATTAAATAACGTGCACAAAACATTAAGCTTTCAAAATTGAATTTGAAGGCTTTATTAAAACCATCAAAATTAGTCTTTGTATTGATCCATTATGAGTATATTTAGTCAAAAAGTGTCAGGAAATTTTCACAAGGAAAAAAATCTTCTCTAACTTCAGTAAAAGAGGAATACAGATTGTAATGTAATTTCTTGTGACCTACCCAGCAGGCCAAGGCACTGTTCCTTCCCTATTAGTTATTCCATTGTCTGCCTGCCTGTCCTTCCTTCTACTGCTGAGGTAAGTGTGTTCAGAACTGAACAGATTGCACTGTAAACAATGTAGAATGAATTTAGAGTGCACATTACTCTATATTGTAACTTCACTGAGGAGTATAAAAATACTCGGTATTTTTTACTGATCTCTTTAGAAATTTTAATTACACAAAAAACTCATCATTAACATTTTAGCATATCCACAATCCTTATGAATAATTTAGAAAAACTGAAAATATATAGATAATGTTACTCTTACCCCAGAAAATTGAACTCACTTTATATTTATAGTCTTCAAATAGTTTGAAATACTCTTTCAGTTTTTTTCCCCATTTCCTAGCAGGCTTATGCAGAATTTTTGAACTTGCAAACAGCAAATTTTCCAAGATAAGGTCTAGTGAACTGCTTCCATTTACACTGATAGCCTTATCTCTATAATTTCTGAACTAGGGATCCTATATCCTACTTAAAACTTCTCATATGCACAAACTTATAAAGTTCCATATCTTGCCACAGGGCAGGAAATGACTTGAGGTTTATTAATGGTTGTTTTAAGTGTAGTATAGGATGAAAAGAGAAAGGCCACTAGAGCTTTTCTCTTATGTCAGGTTTTTTTTTTTTTGCTTATAAAGATCAAGGAGAAAGAAGTGTTATTACTGTGCTACCAAAATATAGCTAATCTGATGAGTGGAAAATCTAGTTTGGCTTTAAAATTTGCCCTCTGATGCACTGAGTAACTTTGTACAAGTCACATCCTTTTGCTAGGCTCTCCACTCTTTTGTAAAATTGTGACAAAGAGCTTTTACTTCAGAGAGAAAAAAGACATTATCATTTTTACTGGTAAACAGCATCATTATTGTTTGAAGAAGGTACACCTCTGCAAAGCTCAGCTACTGCTTTGCAGTATACAATCACTGCTAAACCTTTTTTTTCTGCAAGACCTCTTATTAGCACACATTATTTCACACCAACTAACGAATCTATTTCCCAGTTAGAAATGTATGAATGTGCAATCAAACCATATGTGGAATTTATGTGAAAATGGACACTTCAGTCATACTATTTTTCATTCCAATTTGCAAGCTTTTTAACTTCTATTAAAAACATCTTCTATGAGTTCTTACATCACCAAACATCCTTATTACTATCGAAAATAAAACAGAGTTGTCTTACTGAGGTAATGTGTATGAGATAGCACGTTGGGCCAGTAATGACAACAGGTTCGCTCCAGCTGATATTGATACTGTGAGGAGAGGTAGCTAACACTGTCACGTTTTCTGGAGGACCATCTGGAGCTATAGAAAACACACGTATGTGAGTCACAGTTAAAGAAGTGCACAACAAATAGCCCATCATTTTTAACATAGAGATTATTTTCCAATTTCAAAATAATATTTTCACACATTTGCTACTATATACTGCTTAAATCATGACAACATTTTTCATTCTTTTCTGATAAAGCATGCACTGGGATTTGGAAACACAGCTCTTGTTACAAGTACCATGGCATTTATAGAGTATTAAATATCGAGAATTTCTTCATAAATAGAAATTATAACTATTGTTTATATATTTATTAATTTATTACAGGTTAATTATATGTATTTTGTAGGACACAAGCAAAAAATATATATAGCTCTTTACACAAATAGGCATGCCTAATATATGAGAGAGAATTGATGTCAAACTTATCATGCAAAGAATGAGAAATTACAAAAACACAAAGTCTTCTGCAAAAGATTCCAATAATGTTGGACAGTACCAGTACACTAATATTTTAGAGAAAAACAGAAGTTTTCTAAATTTCATTTTCATTTACTCCTAACATATTAAGAATCTCTAGAAAACACAGATTGAAAAGTAATAGGAGCTGTAAGCAGGTAAGAAGAATCACATTAAGAAATAGAGTTTTATGATTTCCTTTTTTCAATATAGTATGTGAATTAACCTAGTTATTTGTTTCTAAATACTATTATGTATGCTTCTATGTTTCTATTCATGAAATCATTTAAAAATATAGCAAGTGTCAGTAAGTAGTATTACTTTTACTTAATATGTGTGGTAAATTTGGGGCAGCTAAATTTTAGAATAGAAGTGACAACAGATTTGTAGATTATGTCAGAACTTTACTCCATGGTGCCTTCTTTTTTCTTTTTTTTTTCATGTACAACAACAACAACAAAAAAAGATAACTGTGACACAGCTCACTGAACTATTATAGAAGGCACAACAGTTTTGCACATATTTCCTTGGCTTCATGGTACCTCTTTTTTTTTATCTACAACAAAAAAATTGTGACTATGATTAACAAATATCAATGAATAGTCTGTCAGAGAACTTGATGAGGAAAGTTGGAGTGTATACAAGGCTACCTAGCTTAGTAGGTAGAAAATATGTTAGGAAAAGGAAAAATAGTATGGAATGAGAAATGTAACTATTGAAATTAGGTGTGATGCCTCATAAGAAGAGATTTTGCACCATGAAGGTGTATATTTTGCTCTGCAGAGGCAAAATAAAATAGGAAAAACAGGGAGTTGAGAAGTGCTATGAAGAGTTAAAAATATTGGAAACAGGGTTTAGACTGGTGTTCTGCTGTTAGCAGGAATACAATATACTTTGTAGGCAGGATCAAATTTAGCCATTGGAAGTAGTCCTCAAAAATAGTGAACAGAGTGGAACAACAGAATGAAGACTAATTGAATGAACTATGAAAGCACATGAGGGTAATGAAAGAGAGGAGCAAGTATTTTCCCCTAGAGACTCAAATTAGAGCAAGTTAAGCTTATTTTCCATCTTCAGACAGAGACTTTCAGTTATTATGGCAGTGGTCCTGCCTTAACTCCAATGGACATTTCTCAAAAATATTACAAAACAGTATATTCAGCTTCCCAAGTCTTGGTTTCCTTCCAAACTAACCAAGCTTCCAAAGACAGTTTTCCATTACTCTTCTACAACATTAATGAAGCATTGATTTTTTTTGTTTCAGATGTAAATTTACATTAGAAAATGATTGTAGAGATAATTTTAAGCCTAACCTAATCTACAAATGATCCAATCTGGAGCTTTTATTTTATTTTCATATGTAGGTTCTATTTGATATATTTTTAGATCTAAGAAAATTCTAATTGAGTACACTGTTTTTAAGATGCTTATCCAAATTACATTACAATTTTAATACCCAGTTTACTTTCATTGTGAAAAGTTTAAAGACATCAACTGAAATATACCAAGATCTAGGAATGTTTTCTGAAATTAGAAAGGGAACGAGAAAATTAAGTATGTCTAAAATTTCTCATGTCTTATAAAAAAAATCTTTTTAAAAACTGTTGACTTCAGTGGGTAACTGCCATGTTCTGATTTAGGTTTGTTTGTGAAATTAATCTAGTCAATACGAGGCCATGATATCACTATACCCTTTCTCTTATAAATCACAGCAATTTACTCAGTAGAAATGACCTAGTCTTATTCTCTCATTCCCCTATAATCCAATCACTTCCTCTCACAAGCACTTTTCTCCTGGTTTTCACAATAATGCATTTTCTGTAACTAATAACCATCATTTCCTGATTATCATGCTTCTATCCTTGCAGAGGAATGTGAGTCTTATGGAGGTCAGGGTCATCTTTCCCATCCATCTGTGTCCTGATGCTAAGGCAACAGTTAAGTGTGTTAGCTTGAAGATAAGTCTGGATAGCCCATCATTTAGGATAATCCTCAAAAATAAGAAGGAATCATCCAGTCTCCTAACAGAAATTCATGCTTGCCAGTTTGGCTAATCCCAATCCTTTTTCTTTTTCCCTCCAACAATTAAGTGCGACATTCAGTTATTTCATTTTACAATTACCTAGGTTACCAACATTTAAACAATTATATTTTGTACTAGGCCATAGTTACTCTCCAGTACTTAGTTGAGAGAGAATGAAAGGAGCATAGAAAACCAAATAATCTGAGGCAAAATCTACCTATATACAACAAAAGGCATATACAGCAAAACCTTCTCACTATACATAAAAATTTCCTTAAGTATACCAAGCAACTGAATATCAGCAGGGATTGGGAAAGTAGGTGCTGAAAAGAGAAGCGTAACTTTCTGCTCCATGCATCTTTATCCTATCCTTCATGGGACACTCTAACATCTGGGATTTTCCTTTGCATGTCAGTATATCCTGGCATTTGGAGACCTGGCAGTTTACCAAAAAGCACTGCAGTATCTATGAGATCCAAAATCAGCTCAATGATTTCACTGCCCTTCATTTTCCAGATAATGCTGATCCTTCAGAATGATTTTACCCTTAGAAGCAATGAATTTGGCCAGTCTTATCCTCCTTATAAATGCAAAGGTGAAGCTCAAGCTAAGTGCATGTGTGAGGGAACAAAATTTCCTCAACTGTGGAAAACGTTTATTGCTTTTTCCCTTACTGTGACACAGCACTGTGATCTTCTATACTGGTAACTACATAAATCTAAGCTGAAAATATTTCATCTTGCAAAGTAGATATGGCTCTCAGGTAATCAATCAGCTAAGCTATTACAGTGCTATCAAAATACTTTATGAGACAGTAGGACAAATCCTGTGAGAATAATCTGCAAGACAGAAGTTTGAATAGTTTATCTGGTTCTGAGAAGTGAACCTTACTGATAACCTGTAACATTTTCCACAGAGTAGAACTGTAGCCTATTTTACTACAGAACATCTTCATGCAACTGAGTTGAATCTTAAAGAATTCCTTCAGCCTTAAGTTTAGCTTCATAATGAACAACTGAAATAAATAAATATAAGAGATTCTCATCTTAGTCACTGGATATTCAGAATTATTAGCTTTTGCTGCTGTAGTACAAGTGTAATATGCAGCACTTGAAAATGTAAAGATTATCTATGGCTTCTGTTATGTATTTTTTGTTGTTGTTGATGAGATTTCTCTTTATGTTCTTGAAATTAAGTCTAACAATTTATTTGCTTAAATGCTGTAACTTCTTGAATATAAGAAATATAGGCTTGAGAGAAACAAAAACTTCAGAGTGGTTAACTTCTGCCCTCAAACCCGAACACTCAACTCTCATTATTTTATGGGCTGAGTACTCAGGCTATTTTACATAGCATCTAAGCACCCTTAAACCCTAGCAGACCTTGTATATTGGCTGGGTACCAGGAGGCTAATCCAGAGGATGCTTGGCCCAGTCAACATGAGAGAGAGGAGGGAAAACTGCACCTGTTCAGTGGATGCACTCTGCAGGACTTCCCGGAGCATCCCCAAATCAGGGAGGTTCTTGGTGCTTCTGAAGCTGCCAGCTGTGACATGCTCTGTTTCTTTTTCCTCTCCAGCCGATTGCCCCCAGGATAAAGGCCAGCATCCAGCCACAATATCTGGAATCCTGCCCATGCCTTTTGATTCTGGGGCAGTGTGTTTTATAGGCAGCTGATTACTCTACATGTCATCTTAGTGCACAGGAAATTTGTTGCCGCCCTGTTCCCCACTACAGACACAGAGCATGGGAAGGGATTGTGCAGTCCACTGAAGCTTTTCTGCCTCAACTTCTGTCTCTTCAGTAGGAGAGAGAAGAAGCTATTTCTTTCTTAAACCATACTGTTCCATACACTGTCTGGAGAGGAAATCTTAAAGATAATACTTGAGGTGCTGATATGTGTTTTGGTTATCTGCTTCTCCGTTCAGTTTAAATATCTAATTTTCTGAAACTCGACTACAATGTATCAAGGTATTTGCATATCTCAGCAGCTGAGATGTATGTAAAATAAAGAAATACCCCACAGCTTCTGGTTGCTGGCTCACAAGTGGTACAATTTCTGTTATCTATTTTCTGCTCTGTCTGGGGTCATATATTTTTATTTCATTTTGCTTTCATTTAAATATTGTATTAATTTACAGGCATAGCATCTACACAAGAACTGGACAAAGAAAGTGGACATGAGAATGACTCTGTAGCTGATTCCAGTACTTTTCAGTCCAAAGGACATCTTCTGTGATTTACATTAAAAAATGAGTTGTTGTGAAGTTTGCTATCATGATGCCTAAATCTCTTTGCACTTTGGAGTTTAGAATTTTTTTATTGTAGTTTCTCATCTGCAAATGAAGATTACAGTGTTTCCTTAACTTCCAGGAAAACTGTGACATATTTATGGATGGACATGCACATATACTATAAAGAACAGATACCAAAGCCTCCTGAGTTCACATCACATGATTGTAAAAACATGAATGGAACAAAGTAAGTATGTGGACCATTGAAAAATCCTTGTTACACATCTATTTAAGTCCTTGGTCTATTAAGATTACTGTGAAATGGAGTGAAGGAGCTGAGATTTAGACAGGCTGCTCATGGTGATTCTCTCTTGCTCTACACAGACCAAAGGCCAGATTTCAAAGACGCTCTGATTTAGGCTGGCTGCAGAGCAGTAGGTTTTCATGTCCCCATATCAACTATCTAAATAATTTACGTTTCATTCCTCTTTTCTCAAATGTCATTAAATGAAATCTTCAGCTGAGGTATGGCAGTCCCAATGACGGCCTTGAAGACAATACATGGCTACTCTGCTCTGCAACGTAAGGTAGATAATGGCATTGAAAAGAAATCATAATTCCTTTGAAAATACTGCTAACATTCTATTGGAAAGAATGCTCAGCAGAATTTTTGAAAAGCATTTGTATGAATGAACAGGCTTTTAGTCAAAGAATAAAAAGACTGCGTTTCATTGACACATCCCACATATGAAGATGAACTGATCACAGCATATCAACCCAGATTTACCATATTAACTCAGATGTACCAATTCTAGATATAGAGTTGGGCTGAAGAATGAAATTTCTGTTGAGCAAATAGGATAGTAAAACAACCAAATGACAGGAAAAAAGTAGTGTAATGTATGCAAACCTACCAAATGATTTATATCATGATATTTTGAACTTGAAGAACTGCAGTTAATCCTTACTGTATTCACTAGCACTATAGGTCTCTGAAGCAATAACTTCTACTACAAGTTCTTACTTATTTAGGTGACCAACCCTTTGTTATAGCAATATGACATATAACAAACTTCCTTACTTACAGCCAGGAAGTGTTTGTGTAGAAATCCAAGGAGAAGAACTTCCATATCCAGCATTCGTACTGGCAGCAACTGCAAATCTGTACCATCTGTATTTTTTCAGTCCATACACTGTCTCTTCTATCTGGGCATTGACTGCTTTTTCATATAAATATTGATGAATCTCATCTTCAATACATTCCTGAGTTTCCCAATTACTGCAGTGGACAGACTGTAGCTGTGTGGTAATCTTGTAGTTTTGAAAGTAGCCAGGGACCAATTTCGGTGATCTCCAATTCAAAGTCACACTTGTTGATTGCACGTTGGAAAAAACAATATCCCTGGGAGCACTAGGAACTACAAATAAAAGACCTTGTAATAGATCTTCAATTGAATGAAAAGCGATTGCAGCTATAACTGTTTTATCCAGTAGTTAAAAAATAATTTATTAAGCATGTCTGAACTACAGGATTCAATTTCATAGGGTTAATAAGGAATAAATGCATTGGTTTAAATTACACCAAATATATATAGGTGGCAAACGTATTATAGTTTTGAAATAAAGAAAAATACTTTTAGGTGTGGCATGCAAGGCAAGCTTTGAGAGGTGTGACATTGCTGTTGCTACATTTGGGGCTATGTCTCAACTCAGGGAGCGAGTATCAAGCAGTTATTTTTGGCCTATCCATAGCATCTCTTACTGCTATTGCTGACTGAGATTCCTCACCTCTCACTTAGAAATACTTGTCCCTCTCTCATCTCACCTTCTGAATGGTATCAACACACACAGTATGTTTTTGTATCTTTGTACAATGCAGCTGTTTTACAAGCTGTTCAGCAAATAACAAATTAAAAAAAAACAACACACAAAACACAAAAAAACAGTAGCACATGAATAATATGGCCATATAAGATAGAAAAAGAAACTTTCCACAAAGTTTCTTACTGTGTTACTTAAATATGTATATATGCATAAACAGATTTATAGCAGTGTGCATGCACATGCACATACACACACATTTACCCATATCTATATTAAGCTAACAAAGTACTCTCAGCTCCTGCAGATTGGATGCAACATATGGTTTTGTGCTATATCAAATAGTCATACAGTAAGCTAATATTATCTCTAAGACCCTCTGTAAGATAATACTAATACTCTATGGCAAAAAAACTGTGCAGAGAAATCAGCTCAGAAATCATTTCGTGCATTTAGCTTTAAAGAGTGCTTTGGACTTTTGAGGGAAGAAGTATTGCTGGTAAAAGAAAACACATGATATATCCCAAACTGAAACTGAAGAAGCCCAAAGGCTTACATAAAGAATAAAAGGATTCCAGGCCAATGTTACTGCAGAAGAAAGAGGAAACCTTCAATACTTCTTTTCAGCCTTTTGGGAATCTCTGATCTCAGCGTTCACCTGCCAAAATTTGGGCATAAAACATCATCATAACGTAACAAGCTGAAGCCTCTCCACTAAATGTGAATATTTAACAAAAAAGAGATGCAGGTTCACAATCAAAACAAGCTTGAACAACAAAAAGAGAAATTCAAATCCCTTCATATGAGCCCAAAGAAGATGGAACCTGTGGGACAGAGGTCAGACAGAGAAGTCATGGGGACTTCCTCTGTCGCAGTATGCAGTAGCCCCACATGCTCGCAGCTTGATGCTCACTAAGCAAACACAGACCAAAAGCTAACTGGAAAGAAAAAAAAAAAAGAAAAAAAAAAGAAAAAGAAAAAAAAAGCATTTGGCAGAGCTAGCTAATTTTCATCACTATTGCAAAGTATCAAAATCAATGTTGTTTTACTCTGTTATTATTACAGTGAAGAGAAGCAAAGTACAGGAAATCGTAAATTAAAGCAAATCAGATTGAAACTGTCTTGCTTCATCAGTTTTAGAGAGGCAATAATCAGTTTGTTCAGTTTGGTAAAAAAAAGAAACACCTATTTTCACAATTAGGAAAATACAAGTAAGGGAATATTTTATCCATTAGCAACTGGAAAAGAAAGGTGGGGAAACATTCAATAATTACTATGAAAATTCTGTATCCTTTAAAAACCCTGATTTCGATTAGGATAAAGGCTATTACAATCTGTTAAGGAACAGCATAAGCATATTAATCTTACACACTCAATTATGATGATGACAAAATTTGAGATAAAATGGATAAAATGGATAAAAGAAGTGAAATAAAAGTTGTCACCAAGTTGCACCCTGTACTAGAATTAAAATAAAGTCTTTTTAAGACTCAATGCTGTACATTCCAGGAATTTAAGAGTCAGCAGTTCCAAAGACATCAGATCAGATCAAAATTGAGGCAATTTAAGGAATAAATAAATAAATAAATAAATAAATAAATAAAAATTAGAAAAAAAAATTAAAAAGGTAAAATAAAGAATAAATAAGAGGAGGATTATTCTTTTTTCATAAGGAATATGACCTCACTATCCCAGGCACGTGACCAAGAGCTTCTGCTGTGATGAGAACACCCAACATTGGATGGCTTGTAATAAAAATTTAAAATTGATCAAGTTAGAGATTGAAACAACCCGAATAATAATAACTCTTAATCCAATATCACAAGCATCCTACAGCTGAGAACTGATTATTGCACTACACTCCCATTTAAACGATAGACTGGATTAAAAGCCAATAAGACATCTAGCATAAAGCTTAAAGCTTTCTGCCTGAGCGTAGGAAAAATGATTCAATACAATTTCATGCTTCCTCATCACAAGATTTTAAGGAAAGCAGATCTTACAAAAGCATTTCTAATCCACAGATCCCATATAGTCAAGGTTCCTGACAGAAAAGCAGAACCACAAGAGCCTGTCTGAATATAATAATGGAAAAATATAGAAACAAATTTATGTGGACAGTAACCAGTTGATTGCTGGGTGCCAAAAGGAAGGTGGAAATACACATTCATTCCAACTGCACAACTGGTAGAGCTACAGGTGGGATAACTGCAGTCTTGTGCAACTAAAATTAGGCAGGTTAAAGAGGCAATCGCTGGCAGTTTTGCCCATGTTCTAGCCAGATGGTGGGCTTTCCAGCTCAAGAATATCCTAGTCCCCTAGTTTCAACAAGAGAGTTCACAGTTCTGTAAGAAAGACAGAAGAGATGCCTGACACTTTGAGAGAACTACACATTCTTAAGGAAAAATAGCAGTGGCTGTGATTTGTGGGCACTCACACATAACAGCTACAGCTGAATAAAGCCAGCTCTTTGTACTGACAAACTCTCAGAGCAAACAGAAGAACGAAGGGCAGAGAAACTCTTTCTGTCTCCTTGAGAAGAGTCTTTTCCCCCTACCTGCAGAGCCCATAAAAATTACTCTTACAAGGCTGAAGATGGTCTGAAAGTCCCAGTGACTACATAAAAACCATCGTTTTGAAAGATAAGACTGCATGTATAAAGGCAACAGACATTTGAAAAAGACTTCTTTTGTACAAAAAGCATTTATTTCCATTTTATGTCTCTGTGTTTGTTTTTTTTTTTCCCAGTTTTCTAAGACATTTGTGTGCAAAATATTTCTAATCTACAAAAACTGGTCACTTAGTAGAAGATAGAAGAAAGCTTTTTGTGCCAGTGCCTAGCTAGATCTTTAAAATAGAATTAAAGCCTTGAAATCTCTCAGTTTAGAATCTAGTTCATCTTATGTCATTTCTTCCATATAAAAATCAATTATAAACATAATCTGTCATTAGAATGAAAAACCATGATGTGACCCCAGACTCCATTGCAGGGGTACTCAAAGGGCTGCAAGGAGGAGTGACACCCAGTGGCACTCCTGCACTAGATGACTGTGCTCAATGACACAATTTCAAGACAACTATGCTATTGGGTTACAGATACAAAGAGGATTACAATTACTCCAGCATGGAGAATCAGATTTCCATTCCTCAAGAATGACTAAAATTCCCCCAACTTTTTCTCTCCACAGATGGTACTGATTTGAACAAACCATTCCATGCTTCCTAGAGTAATCATGCAGCTTGTTTAAATTTTCCAAACATGACTCAACTATGATGAAGTGATCACTGTTCACGCTAAAAGCAACTAACGCCAAAACTTGCATCTTTGTGTATTATTCCTTTAGACTAAACTGGAACTGTAACAAAGACTTATCTGTCTGCACTTATATACTCCTGCTTTAATGCAAGCTTAAAAGTCACTTTATTATTCTTCCTGAATTCCAGAAGGATCTATTTGAAGAAAAAAAACTAGGAAAAGGGTGTGTTTGGGGTGATCTAGGACGCTGTCTAGGACTGAGCCCTGATTAGCTTATTGGAATTCTAGTGCTAATCACATATTTAAATTTTCCACAGATCATGGGCAGTACCCCTTAAGTTAATCATTCTATACCCTGCAGTCTTTCCCTATCCAACTATACTGCATTTACTATAATTCATCTAGCTTTGGGAGTAAGGTTTCCAAAGACTGAAAACTTTGATGCAATGCAATGTCCTCCATAGTTTTCAATTTAGTCTTTTTTAATTCAGCTTCTGAAAGCCAGCCAGAATGCTGGCAGAGTGGCTAGCCATGAAATGCTGGTAAGTCAGTTTCTGGACTGGAGAACTTATGAGGTATTTTCAGGTTCATCCACCATTGTTCCCATGATGGCCAAACTCCAAGGAAAAGTGCCTGAAGCCAGATCCACATGGGATCTTAAGCTCCTAAAACCTATTTACGTGCCTGAACTCCTACTGAAGTTGACAGGAAGTTAAGCACCTAAATAGAAGTGACTTTCACAGATCTTGGCCCCAGTTCCCTATGCTCGTCTGGCTGCAATGCTAATCAGTCCTTCCAAAGCTGGCAGACTGCTCTGAGATTAACATTTTATTTGAGAAAACAAATGAGAGGAAATTGCTTGCAGAAAAGGCACCTGACTGTACAAAGACTGAGATCAAGCCGAAAAGTGTTAGTGGAACTGTTTAAAGCCACAGGAATATTTTGTAGGAAAAATCTTATTTGCAATCCAAAGATAACTAAGGGCAGCAAAGGACACAATTATAGAAAGATCTACTGAGAAAAGAGAGAAGTTACAGCTTTCTGTAAAGACTTCTGTGGAAAGGAACGACTACAGCTGCATGGGCTGGGGAACAGAAGACAGTAATCTGATATGGCATAGTTCCTAATGAAG
Organism: Lagopus leucura; assembly: GCF_019238085.1. NCBI lineage: Eukaryota > Metazoa > Chordata > Aves > Galliformes > Phasianidae > Lagopus > Lagopus leucura. The sequence continues at coordinate 2,111,591 of NW_024962335.1, read as the reverse complement.
TTAATAAAAAAAAGTCTGCCTACAGAACAGCTGCTTGTAGCTGGAGTTTGGATTAAAAGAACAGTGGCAGCCTAGAAGTCTGTGGGGTGGTATTAAGAGCATCAAGAGGAGGAAAGTGAAGAACAAAGTAGAACACATAGCAGTGGGCGCTGAACAAAATGATCTTCACAAAATTGAGGCATTGGCAGAGAAAATGAACATTCTGTATTGATTATCTCCATTAATTTTTGAAAATTTTGTTACCAAAAGGAGTTTCCTGGGTTAAGCTGATATCCCTGGTGATACTAAATACCACTCCAGTATGGACTGCTAACCTCAGTGGGACTCATTGCGATATAAGGTCTTGCTTGGTAAGAACAAGAACATCATAAATAGGTCCCAGATGATTTCACTAACATAAAAGTGAAAAAAAACTGTAGACTGTTTTTCCCATGACTTGGGACTGATACTATCAGACATGCTCTAAAGGAAATTGCACAGTTGAGAACATGTCTTAAAAAAGCATCCTTGGTTTAGGTCTCTAACATTAGAAAATTTGGTACCTAACTGAAGGATATAAGGACTGAAAAATCAAATCCTACATATCCAAGGAGAAATGCACACCTTAAACAAGGCTTAGAAAAGTAGTGACAACTATCAGTATACTTTAGTCTTAAACTCAATCAAGAAGGCTCACCTTACTGACAAACTGGACCCTATCTGCTTTTCAGTAAACAATATATTTGACCTGTAAATGCTTTTAGTGCCAGCTTTGTATGTAAATCTTACCATGATTTCTTTTATGTTCAGAGTTAGCCTAGTCCTTATTAAAAAAAAATATAATAATAAAAATAAAAATAAATCATCCTACACTATGTGATTCCTCTATTTTTATCTACCTGCTTCCAAAAATAACATCAATGCAATTTAATGGGTAGCCACCATCTGATCATTGCTTTTGTCTAGTGAAGATTTACCATCAACATCAAAGCCACTTATATTCGGACATACCAACTAATTAGAAAATCTAAAAAAAGATCTACACTACATTAAGAAAACTGAAGTCTGTGGGAAAAAAGCACTGAGTCTTGGAAAAAAAAAATTGAAGGATTCGTGGTCGTTTTATTCTTCCATTTAAAGGATTCTTCCAGTGCATATGTAGTTCTCTTCACAAGGCAGTGAAGAAATTCACATTATCCAACTCACAAGGCTGTCATGAAATGCCATGTGCTACAAAAAGGCATATGTTGGAGGAAACAGACCATTTTCTTGGAGATGTAGGAAGTTTTAAGCTCACTCTGTGTACTTCACAGGCCTAGACAAAACTGACCATATTTTCCAGTGGGCAACTTCATTTTGGGTGTAAAAAACCCAAATCCTTAAAGGTTTACTTGTTCAGAGAATAGACTTGCTTTATGTCCAAGAAATAACAGAAGATGATATTTTGCCAGCTCCGCACTAGAAGACCTAAGAAACTTTTATATTAATAATCCTTTTAGGCACTACTTTTTTTCATCCATAAAGCATACTTCTGTATACAGCTGCCAGTTATTACACGCCAGAAAAATTAAGAAAAGATTAATCTATAAAATGTTTCTTTGACAAATTCCTAGTAATATTTCTTTTAAATTGAAGTTATGAATGAATCTCTGTTTAGTAGAAAACAAATAGTAATTACTATCACGATAGTACAACAGCCCTCAACTTGTTACAAAGCTTTGTGTTCATTTATAATATCACATAGGACTAGAGAAAAATTACACTGCATGTCATAATATTATAATAAATAGATTTTCAGAAAATAGTAAATGCCCCAAATGGCTTTTTAATTCTCTTATTTTTATTCTTAACTGAATGACTCTTACACTGTCCTCAGACTTCTGAGCTAACTGAAGCTGCGTAGCTTTAGTATGACTTTCTGAGAACTATCCTACCAATTTATGGCTCTTTTTCCCTTCTAAAAACTCATTCAACCCTAATAAAATTTCATTTTAATGTGTGCATTTTCTTGAAAATAATCCAAGGACAGCTATTTCGTCATAAAATCCCAAATCATTTATGCATGTGTACTTGCTATATTATATTTCATATACTGCATAATGTATTTAAACACAAAGTAACATTACCACTACAAAGTTGATAGTTTTTGTAACGCACTGCAGCCTGGCAGAAGTGGTTTACCATGACAATGGAGCAATATTAGACACAAAAATCTACTAATCTCCTCATAAATTTAATTTTCATGATTCATGTTTAATTTTACCCAGATATGAACAAGTGTACCTAAATGAAAAGAAAAAGAAAAAGAAAAAAAGAGGCAAATGAACTCTGTAAAAATGCAAAGGTCAAGCATTATGCAGTAAGACACGGAGCCAAATTCGATTTCACTTTATGTCAGAAATAAATGCATTGTCAGTGACTCAGTGCTGGCTACATATTCTGTGACTAATCTTAGACCACCATAAATAAGAAGCTGACAACAGCTATAAAACTGTTTCCATTCCCAACCATGAATCTCCAATTCCTAGTAGCCAGTCACCAGAAAACAATTCATGCAAACACACAGTTAAGGAAATGTCCTAATAATATCTAGTTTGCTGTAAATATGACTAAGCAACAACCTCTAAAAGATTGCAAGACAGAGTCTACACAGTGTATGTAGCAAAAATTATAATGATAATAAAAACATTTAAAAGTATATTGAAGTATAATCCTTCACTCAGGCAAACTCTTAGCGATTAAATATGTAAGCCATGTGTTGTTAGAAAATAGTCTTATTTTTTCTGCTACTAGTACATATCTATAAAACAGACAACAGGCTAGTAGCCTGTCCTTCAAGCCAAGGGTTAGTACTACATGCACAGAGTCTCCAAGATTTCCTCAAAAACTAGCAGCCAACCCCAAATTCCTCAAAAATCCCAGCAGCTAACTTTTCCAGGTGGCAGGCTTCTTTGAGGTTATCAGCAACATTTCTCCACCTTCAAGGAAGCAGGCGGCCCAGAAAGCTTCGTGTTCTCCTCTGTACCAGAGGGTAACACGCCTCTCATAAATCTGTCTTCAAAAGTTTCTGGGTTTGGACAAGCCCAGTTTTAATCAGGCATCAGCTTGCCAATCTGGACACCCATTCTCAATTTCATTCTTACTGGAGCTCTGAGTTAGGACTGGCTTTTCATCAGCTCTGATTTAAAAGAATATGTACTTCAGATAAATGCTTGCCTGCATCCACGTTCAACACAGCAGTTAAGATCACTGCATTTTTTCCAGCCAATGCCGTAAGATTTAATCATGCTTATCTCTAATGTTAAAATAATACATTTCTCAAAAGCAGATTTTGAATCCTGTTGATGGACAAAAGGCCCTGAGCAAACAAGAGGATGCAATACCGAGGTGAAACTTATAAATCACCAAAAAGCTAGAAAGGAAGGGACCTATTCTAAAACCCTAGAAAGATGCCCTGTGTTTTTCTTATCCACTAGCAGAACCAAATATTAAAAGGGCAGAGATTCAGCTGCCTGTAGTATTTCAGGCCTGCTTGTTTCATAGTCATCATTTAAATTAAAGAAAATAATTAACTTTAGTAATTAGTTACCTTCTTCTGGAAGTGTACTGGCATTGCATATCTGTTCTTCACCGTCACCAGCAGATGTTGCAGCTTTTATTTTAAACTGGTAAGAAATATTTGAAAGCAGATTTTGGAAAGTATGCAGTGTAATATTAGATGCAAAAATTGTAGAACTTCCTTCAACTGTTACAACGTAATGGGTAATCACACCATTGGATGAAGCAGGAGGCTCCCACTGCACGAAGATCGATTCCCAGCTTGTCGCAGTACAGTGAGCATTCTGGACAACATCTGGTACTTAAAAGATACACACGTCCCAAAGATTAACATTCTCACAGAATTAAAACCATAATCACAGAGAAATATAGTTGGAGAAGCAGGGACATAATATTCTGAGAGAAGGTGAAATATTCCAGTGACGTATAAATAGACCATAAGCAAAACAGGTTGAGAGAACAAAAAGGATCTCTCTCCTAGTGACCTGACATAGAAGAGGCTACCTATCTGACTTTTTCCTAGTTGCATGCTCCAGTTTTAACTTCACTTCTCATATTTCCCTATTTTAATAATTGAATTGTAGTAGAACATACACTGAAGTGTTAAACTCATATACTCCACAACAGCTTCAACAGCAGAAAATTCTTATTTATCTCAGCTTTGGTTTGTTGTATTTTTTTTTTTTAGGGTGCTGTATCATATGTCTCCTTTCAGCTGAGCAATGATTTGCACAGAAGTCACTAGACAGATTTCAGAGCTGTCCTGATAATGCTATTGCCTCACATTCTTGCTGGTCCCAGCAAGAGAAAGCGTTCATAAAAATTGAAGAAAAGGTAGCACATACTGTACTCCTGCTGAAAATAAAGCATTTAGATGTGAACAATTCATTAAAAAGAACAAGGAATTAAACTATCTTGGAAAAGGCTAAATTTCTGGCTTTACAAGCTAAGAGATAGTGAGTGCATAATAAGCATACTTCTTTTGCTGGAACATGTCCGGGAACTGTTACTGTAGAACCAGAAATAGAGGGGGGCACTATCATCACTGCATAAAGGTAGATGAATTTCTTTAAAATGATTAATTTGCTTTTCAGAGGTTAAAGAACACTTAAAAAAAAAAAAAAAAAGAAAAAAAAAAAAAAGAAAAAGCAATATCTGAAGAAAGACCAGAGAATGTACCATTACATGAATTCAATAAAGAACTGAACAAAGAATTGCCCAGAACCTGGGATGGAGAGAAAGAAAACAGTCTCACATCTACTTGATCATAAAAAATTAAAAGAAAAAACAGAAAAATGACTAGATCACACTCCTGTGGGCAATGCACCTCCAGCATTTCTGGAGAAAGTACTGAGAAAATGAACTGTTGAATGACTCAACTGAAGGGGGATTTTGGCTTTTTGGCAGGACACTTCCCAGCTGCAGAGATCCAACTTCCAACCTGATCCAGTTCATTGATGGTCCAGATTTCTCTTTGTGTTCTAAACACTGGATACAGTAAAGCACATATTTTTTTCCAGAACTGCTATCATATCAGCTCTGGAAAGAATATTTCACTGGAAGTTTAACCATGAAAAATTGCAGTCAAGATATGGAATGTTTTGCTACTTCCTCTGCTCCGTTTGTTCTCTATGTAAGGGAACCTGGGATTTCAGACACAGACTTCTATCCATGCTAGTATCCTAGACATCCCTCGTTGAGCAGAACAGCCTGGGAATTGCAACAAAGAGTTGTAATTTTGCCCAAAAGTCAGCTTCACACATTCACAGAGCTCCATGTCTCTCTTCAGCAGATGTTAAGTATTCTTTTCCACATTATATAATTTTTTGCTTTGAAACAACCTACAACTTCGAGATGTGTAGAAGGCACGTGTCAAAACTATACATAATTAATGAACTAAATCAGTTACATTGCATTGACCTTCCTAGATGTCAGGAAGAATAAGACCTAACAAACTATGATATTTAATTTAAAACTGGTTTTCTTTCCTAAAATAAATGATCAAATATGTTTCTAAAAAATTACATTTTCTTAAAAGATGTTCCAGTTCATTTGCCAATCTGTTGTCCAGTTAGTTTTGATGCTGTTAAAAATTCAGTTATTTTCACAAGGATCTGAATTATTGTTTTGATCTGCAAAGTCTGATATCTGATTTTCCTCCCTTTACCTGTGATGCTATTCAAAGATTTATAGTAGCCATATAAGCTTCTCATTTCAATGAGATCATTTCTAATTCTACACTTCCGACATCAAACTTCAAACCCAGTCTATCCGGTACAATAGAAATGTGAATTGGTGTTACAGAAGCAGAAGATAATGAGATATTGTCATGTTACACTTTCTCTAGAAAGAAGGGGAAGACTGCTGAAAATCTACATAAACAAAATGGTAGCTTACAAAAAGCCATGTCTAACCTGATTCCATTGTTGTAAACTGGACAGCATTACTGAACTGATTCCCGTTCCCAAGTTTGGTAAATGCAGAGACACTGATAAAATAAGTGCTGAATGGTTTTAATCCATCGAGCTTTGCCTCATTGTTTGAACCTGAAATATTCTTAAAAAAAGGAAAAATTATTAGTACATACTTAATCTTTGTGAATATTGTGGGCCTCATCTTGAACCCACTGAAATGAAGAGAAAATTTAGAGCTATAGTCTTGCCTCTTCTCTCAGTAGCTTTCAGTCAGACAAAGTAGTTCCTGAGCTCAACTGAAAGGAATGCAGGGTCAAATTCTTCCTTTCCTTTCTCTCCCTCTTTCACTGTGGCTTGTAAGAAAGATATGCCAAAGGATGGCATCATAATTACCATAGCATTTTTAGAATAGATTAACTCCACATATGCCTTTTTTTCCCCCCCAATACTGAGAACTCTCGCCACCTCTACACCACCTTCTCTCTATCAAACTCTTTATCAACCGCCTATTTCCATAGTACACATCTTCAGTGAAAGAAGTCATGAGTCATAGCTTCACATTTCCCTTAATTTACCTCAACAGAGTTTGATGAAGAGCTAAAAAACACAGTACAGTTGCTGGTAGCAGTTCTTTAGAGTCACAGAATGGCTAGAGTTGGAAGAGATCTTTGAAGGCAATCTATTCCAACCCCTGCTTAAGCAGGGAAACCCAGAGCAGGGTGTCCAGGCCCATGCCCAGGCAACTTTTAAAAGTTTTTTAACTTTTTAACTCCTCCAAGGAGGAGACCCCACAGCCTCTCTGGGCAGCCTGTGCCAGTGCTATGTCACCCGCATGGCACAGAAGTGCTTTCTGAGATTTAGACAGAACCTGTTTGTACCCATTTTCTCTTATCCTCTCATTGGACACCAATGAAAAAGGTCTGGTTCTGTTCTCTTTGTATCCTCTCTCCAGGTGTTTATACACGTTAGTAATGTCCTCACTGATACTCCTATTCTCTAGACTGAATAGTCCTGGCTGTCTCAGCTTCTCCTCATAGAAGTGCTCCAGTCCCTTTATCATCTTTGTGGCCCTCCATTATACTCTTCCCAAAATATTCATGCCCCTGTTGTACTGGGAGGCCCAGAACTGGTGACAGTGCTCCAGCTATGGCCTCACCAGTGCTGAGTAGAGCAGAAGGATCACCTCTCTTGGCATGCTGTGACACTTTTCCCAAGAACACCATCAGCCTGCTAAGCAGTAAGGGTGTGCTGCTGACTCATGTTCAACTCTGTGCCCACCAGGACCCCTTTTCTGCAGAAAAAGGACCACCAGGTCCTTTTCTGCAAAGCTGCTTTCCATCAGGCTGACTCCCAGCAAGTCCTGGTGCTTGGGATTGTTCTTTCCCAGGTGCAGGATTCTGCATTTCTTCTTTGCTGAACCCCACGAGATTCCTGTCAGCCCACTTCTCCAGGCTGTCAAAGGCTCTATGGATAGCAGCACAGCTCTGTCATGAGTCAGCCAGTCCCCCCATTTCAAGTAATCTGCAAATTTACTGGTGCTGCACTCTACCCCCTCATTCAGATAATCAATGAAGATGTTAAACAGGACTGGACCCAGTACTGACCCCTGGAATACTTTGCCAGCTACTGGTCTCTGAGATTTCGTACTACTGATTACTGTCTTCTGGGCTTGGCCATTCAGCCAGTTTTCATTCCAACTCACTGTGTGCTTATCCAGCTCTTACATTGACAACTTCTCTATGAGGAACTTATGGGGGACATCATACACACTTATGCTATATTTTGTGCATATTTTGAAAGGACTCCAAAAGCACCAGGGAAAGATCTGAACTTCAGCAAGAAAAAAAAAAGTGTTACAGAGATGGTGAAGGGGAGATGTATGAAGAGCAGCTGAAGTCCCTCAATGTGTTCAACCTGAAGGAGATAGAAGGGAGACCTCATCATAGTCTACAGCTCCTCATAAGGGAAGCAGAGGGGCAGGTGCTCTCTGGTGATAGCAACAGGACCTGAGGGACTGGCATGGGGCTGTGTCAGGTGGAGAGACAGGTAACATATCAAGAAAACATTCCTATCCAGAGGGTGGTCAGGCACTGGAACAGCCTCCCCCGGGGTCATGCCACCAAGCTTGCCAGAGTTCAAGAAGCATCAGGACAATGCTCTCAGACATATGGTCTGATTTTTGAGTGGTCCTGTGTGGAGTCAGGAGTTGAACTCCATGATCCTTATGGGTCTCTTCCAACTAAGGATATTCTGTGATTCTAAAACCTGGTGAAAATTTTATAGGATTCATGTTATCAGAGAATTATGGTGCCTAACTACAGTATTTCTAAATAAATTGCTTGTTGTCTTTCTCATTGCTACAACCTAGATCTGGTCTCTTGGACACAAAGAAATGTGGGGCATGGCATTTTCATTCAAATACTGATGCAGTTTCTGTAATTTATTTGGGTTGGAGTCTGCCTCAGAGAGACAGTGGAGAATAACCTTTGGGGAACTTCATGGCTCTCAGAGAATATGATTCCAAAGGCATCTGTTGTATCTGCAAGGTATCTCAGCTCCTCCAAGGACCATGGAAATAAACTGGGGTCATGGCAGCACTTCATTTCCCATGGGGACTACAAAAGACTGCACAGTAGGCAGACAAGGAATGATCTCTGCAACTCATAAGCTTAACAGCATGAACACTTCTCTTGTATGCTAAGTCTCTAGAATTGCTGAGGGAGATTCTCTTCACAGTCTCACAGCAGACCTTACATTGTCTCAAACTTATAGCTGATTGCAGCAATGTCTTCTCACTCTAGCTTTTTTTTTTTTTTTCATGTGTCTCTCATGAACACTACACAGTTTCTAAGCCTGAGATGCAATGTTGGTCTCCGCTTGCTAACCATTCAAGGAACCAGACATAAATGCCTTGATCAATTTCTACACTTAATTTTACAGTATCTATTGCAGTTAAGTTTTATCCTGCTATTCTGTAAAAATAAATAAATGAAAACCTCTAAACAAGTTTTAACCATTTTTTTTTTCAAGATGATGAGGAATTTCTTTTCTTCTTTTTGAATGTTGGAAGTCCACAGATACAAAATGGCCACAAAACAAGTCACTTCTGTCATTTTCTAACATTATACTTAAAAGGAAATACGAACTAAAGATTAATAAAGCTTGCAATTAGTGAAATATTAGATGCTGAAAGCAAATTAAGATGTAACTACATTTTTCTATTAAATTTTAAAATCTGAGCTATATGCATGGTGGGAGGGTATAGAAGTTTCCTAACTGTAGGAGCAGAAGAGACCTTTAAAGTATTTGTCATAAATTTTGTTTGTAGAAGATTGGAAGAAGACTTTATCTGGCAAAGAAATTGAACACAAATACTACAAACGTACCTGATAAAATATTTTTTCAGTGTCGTTGTGATAAATCTTTAGATTATATCTTGTAATAACACCATTTGGCTGAGGACTTGGATCCCATTTTAGCCACACAGAATCTGCAGTGTAGTTGGTAACAGTCAAATTCTGGGGTGGAGCTAATGGCACTGCAAAAGAAAAATGCTCTTTAGATCCAAATTACAAATATTACAGGCAAAACCAAGCACTTCAGAGAAGCAGCAGAACATATGAATGTTTGTTACCATTTGTATTTGAACTCAATAGATTGGCTCTTCATTCCTATGTATTTATTTTATTTCTTTTTGGCCTGAAACAAGAACCATGGAAGAAACTGGGGTCGTGACAGCACCTCATTTCCCATGGGGACTGCAAAAGACTGCACAGTAGGCAGACAGGGAGTGACTTCTGCAACTCATAAGCTTAACAGCACAAACACTTCTCTTGTATGCTAAGTCTCTGGAATTGCTGAGGGAGATTCCATTAACCAGGAATATGTTTAGTCAGCAAGGGATCCTCTCAGATATCTAAAAAAAACTATTTATCATTTAAATGGGCCCATTGTAAGAACTGAGACATTTAACAAAAGTCTTGGAATTTATTCTTGGAATGAAATGTATTTGTCTTCCTATATCTATACATATACCTACAAGATAGCATCATTTGCCACAAAAGTGAGAGGAGGTTCTTGTAAAGGAGACCTGAAACAATGTCAGAAATATTTCCATGTTTTATAATTTTTCAGTTTTGCACAAAGAGAGATGAAGTTGCTTTCTTCAAGTTCCTTGACACTTGATCAACTCTAATACATTCTGGAAGCAAAAGATGTTCCTCCATGAAATTACTTTTGTAATTCTATGCAGAACATGACCTCCTCTGGCACACTGTGATGGGATGAGAACTAAGAAAAGATTTCTCTTGCAGTGTTTCTTTCTTCTGAGAGCTCTTCACACAAGACACTGGAAAATAAATCTTTCATCTCAGCTCTTTCAATGTGGGATGTCAGATTTGAGTCAGATGCAATAATATACAGCAAAAATTTCAATGTTGGTTACAATCACATTTGCTTACCTGACTCATCCGTGTAGAAATGAAGAACAGAAGATGGGCCAGATCCTTTTATTGTTCTTGCAGCTGTGTAAATACTGTATAATGTGGATGGTACAAGGTCTTCCAAGATGATAAAATTATTGGTGGTAGAGAATGAAACATTTTTTTCTGACCCAAACAAATTTAAATCATAGCTTATTATAATACCGCTTGGCTTAACAGGAGGATCCCATGAAAGCATAACTGAGGTAGTTGAGAGATTTGAAAATGTTTTGATTATAGGTGCTGATTCTGGGACTACAAAAAGAAATAAGAAAGAGAATAAAAAAGGATAACCTCAGAAAAAATACGAGTTATAATGAAAAACGTGTTTCAGCTAGATTAGATAGTTTAGTTTTGGTTAAAGTTTTGTTCTGAGTAAAATACAATTTCATGGACTCAAGATGAAATGTGTAGCAGTTGGTTGCCATTTTGCAAACAATGAAGTTTTAAATAAAATGAGAAAAATAAAGTTTGTTTTTCTTTTCAAAAACTATTTATTTTCCAATAATAATAATAAAATTATTATAATAAAAAAAAATCTTATTCCAAGAAGAAAAATAAAAACTATTCTTAAACTTACCATCTTCATCAGTTCTTATATGCAGACTTAGAGTATGCAGTTCAGAAGATCCTTTATCAGTAGTTGGTGTGATTTTCAGAATGTAATCAGTGTATTTCTCCAGATTGTCAAAAATGATGCTTGTATTGTAAGTAAGAAAAGACAATATCTTACTGGTTCCCAACTGTAATAAACTTAGAGAAACATGAAAGAAGACTAAACCATTTGGCTGGGATGGTGGAAGCCAGCTTACATTCACAGAAGATGAGGAAATGTTTTCATAGACCAGATTTTCAACAGGACCATCTGGGACTGGGAGAGAAAAACAAAAAATAAATACGTGGATTACAGCAATAAACAACCCAAACCCAACAGAAATACATGCCCAAAATATGATTATTTGTAAATCTCATTTGTAAAACACTAAATATTTTGTAAAACTTCTTAAAATTATTTATTTTTTACTATCAAATGCAAAATATTTTCATAGCGTATATGTATAACCATCTCTGTTACATCTGACTAATTAAAGAGCCTTAATGATGGTTTAAGATAATTTTCTTATTGATTGCATCCAAAAAAGGAGCTTCTGAACTACAATTCGCTGTATTACAAAGCAAAGACTCAGATCAAAATGTCTTCTAATCAAAGGAAAATTTTAAATTATGATTTACTGGATTTTTTTTTATTTTAACTTTTCCATCTTAAAGGTAAAATCATTTTAAAATGACTACTGAATGAGTGCATAATGAATATGAGTGAATACTGAATTGAATGCACTGATATACACTGTAACATCAAGAAGTTATTCACTTACTATCCTGATCTGTGTACACATCTATTATTTCACTGGTTTTGTTTCCATCTCCAAAAGCTGTACTTGCAGTTAACCATAGAGTATAATGGCTGTATTTGGCCAAATCATCCAAAACTGCAGATGACATATTGACATTGCTGTCATTATCATGACTTGTGAAATTCTGAAGGAAAAAGAAATGTGTTATCACTGAAAATCAATGTTATTCATTCACTGGTTTCTTTTTGTAACTTCCCATTTAGCCATCATCACCGAGAGAGATGATTTACCATACTATTCAGGGGAAGTAAATCTATACTTTGACTACAAATAAGTTCCAATTTTTATGGAAATATGCAAGTTATTTATACAAACATGTCAAGTATTACTCCTGCTAAGCACCACAGTATACCAAATCGACTCTTCCTGTTGTTTGTAGTAATTGAATTTCAATCCACTTTTTTTTTTGTTTGTAATCACATTAGATCTGTAATATTGCAGTGAGTTTATTCATACTGCAACAGGTAAACAACAAAAAAAAAATCTGATAACTGTTCATAGATTACATGAGCACATGTGATTGTCTTGTCTGATCTATATAAAGTAAACCAAAGCACTTCCCTCACTTTATTCCTATTGTAAATAGATCTTACATAAAACTTTTAACTAAAAGTTTCCTGGAGCAGAGATCTTACTAAAACACATGATAAATGGTTCCTTTTGTTAGTTATGCTTATCATTTAGCACAAGTCGTTATTTCTAATGCAAACAACCATCTTCATTGGATTGTGTTGAACTGAAGGGACAAACAGAATTCTTTTCCTTGTGCAGTTATTTGCTATCAAAACTGCATGAGAACCAAATCCTATTTTCTTTCAAACTACATACAAAATTTTGCCAAAGCTATGACTGTTGCAATAGGTTACTGCTTTAGATCAGATATTATGAGGAGGCTGTTTCGAAATGAACTATTTTTGAAACTGGAAAGAAAAAAATAATTTGGATTATTTGCGTAAGGTCAGCTATAACATATAACAAAAACTGTCATATCTTAATCGTTTTAAAGCAACCTCAGTCAGAGAACCCACAGTGGTTTGGCTTAGCATTTGAAAACTGTAGATTGGTTATTCACCCGATGAAGATAGTCAGATCCTGTATAGGGCTAGGAAGCCAAACCTTTGCTCCAGCTTTGAAGTATCAGTATAATTCCTCTCAAGCAGCCACGCTGCCCCATTGAGCAGATGCATCAGCAGTTAAGGTGACAATAATGTTTGCATATTCAGAAATACTGTGCATGAAGAAAGGCATACTAAAACCATGTAATAAAATTAGGCTATATTTCTCTTGAGGAAAGTTCTTATTGAAGAAATCACTGTGATATTCTCTACTAAATAGCTGAGTGATGCATGATTTCTTTGTCTGCCTGCAAATTCTATTGATTTATATATAATATAACATGACATATTATTATTTTTTTGTACAGGCAAAATTACGTTATTTCTGTAGGAAAACAAAACAAAAACAAACATAAAGAGGTAATACTTGTTGATTTCCTTGAGATATTCACAACTGTTTTTGCCAACAGTTACTAGCACTCATCTACACAGTGAAGCTGCACAAATTGACAGTACAGATTTCTATATCCGTTCCTACCGGCAGACTTAAAGCACATGGAGAGGATTCTATGTAAGATCAGGTTAGGTCAACATCAGGCAAAATACAAAGAAATTCTACCTTTATATATGACTTTCATCTAAATATAGATGGAAGATAACACTGTCTTCATGTAAATAACTGAAAAAGATTGGGAAGAGTTTTCTTTATACTCAGGCAGAGGAAGATGCAGGAAGCTAAGGATCAAAAAAGGGATTTAATTAAATAACCTGATGCTCAAGCACAGTGTGGCAGAAAATGCCTTTGGAAAGAGATGCATCATCCTACTACCCTCCTGTTATTCCTACTATTGTATATTTTTCTTATGAGTAATACTTAGTAGCTGACATTAATAACTGAATAGTAATAACAACTAGTATGATCAAAAAAGGACTTAAAATATTTCTGAGTTTTCAAGCTAAATTTGTCAAAGGTACCACATCAAATTCTGAGTTTAGATTTATTGTGAGTTTACTAATATGAACAGCTGAAAATCCAACTCTGACTTTAAAAGGCATACCTTTACAATTTAGCCAGCTGCCTGTCAGTTTGGCATGTGGTGAACTAATGTGAATGCTATAACAACAGGGGTTTTGGTGGTTCAACAAAAAGCTTTTTAAAGAGAGAGTCCCATTAATACAAGGAGCCCAAGGAATGATGAGTGAGGAATACCTCAAACTTCCAGTATAACGGAGTATTAGAAAAGAACACATAATGAAGAGTAAAGGAAGAACAGGAAGAGCTGCGTGGGTACAAACTAAGATGAAACTTGTACTAATTGTACCCTGGGGACAGGACACTATAGGAAGTTTTACAATTAACTGTGGCTGCAGATGAAAGCAAACAGCTTAGGATCTTTGGCTACAGCTGAAGAAATTCTTCCTTCTATCCCCTTCTTCATCCATACATGAAAGAAGTTTTGACATAGCGAAGTATCAGATTATTAAAGCAGCTACATGTAAGCAATACAGGCCATGAAAGTGTCAGCAGAAAGTAGTATCTTCTTCACCCTAGGCAGCAGCAGAAATTTCCATTGGCATAAAGCTGTAATTAGTTCTATTCAGACAATACAGTGTTGCTCTTCTTCACTCTTGACCTTTTCCCATTGTTTTTTTTCTTTAGGTTCATTGTACCATATTGTTATTTTAAGTTAGAATATCACATTACTCTGATATCAGGTGAGTAGTAATACTTTGAGGCCTAATCCAAGCCATCCCTCAAGAAATATAAAACACACTGTTTGCTATCTTGCCTCTTGTGGTCTGTACTGTTTTGAGACCAGCTTTTCAAAAATCTGCGTTGTACTTAAGAGCATTTTCCTTTTTCCCCTACTGGTCGTACTGGCAAGAGAAAAAAGTTGCTTGTTAATACAGCACATTGCTTGCAATCCTTGTCTGCATTCTAAGATGAATCAAGCCAAATTCCACTCTGAACTGCATCCAGTCATGTTCCAGTCGTATGTTGTGGGGTCTAATATGCTGTTAGAAGAGCAGCATGGTTTTTTTTTTGCTTAGCTTCTGGTTCTCCTGCCTAGTCTGGAGCAGGACAGCTGTCATGTGTCCACATACAAATTTATATTAGAAACTTGCACCTTTCTCACTTTCTTTCCAATCAAAACACAAGTGTACAGAGATTGAATAAAATAGTTTGTTCAAGTCAATAATGTTGCGTATGGATCATTACGTAGCAACAAGAAAATTGCTTCCATTGATTCTTTCACTTACTTCCATGGTAACACTGAGAGTGTGGGTAGTATGACTGCTTGAATCATCACACAAGGAACCACTGAACAAAATTTGAAAAGCTGCTATTTCAAACTGTGAAAGCTTTAACTGCAGGAATCTAACAGCATGACATAGCAGTAGCAAGAACAAGAGCAACATTGCAGGAGTTGTCCTTGGTCATCTCTGTACCATGCTGGTGCAGAGCCAGGAGCAGAAAACAAAAAGTAGCAATTTCCCTAGACTTGTGACAGGAGAATCTGAAAGATCCAGCTGAACTTGAATCTAGCCTGGAGCAAGGGATGGTTTCTTCTGTTACCTGCTAGCAATGCTGCCTGGAAAGCACTCAAGTTATTACCACAGACTACCACTTCACTTCACTGTACTGGAAATCTTTACCTTTACTTGATAATGATCAGTGTATTTGGCTGCCATTCAATCCTACCTCTCTGACAATTTTTTTTTCAGATCCTGTCAGTATTCCACTGAAGCTGCCCTCTCATCAACCAAAGTCCTCAAATCTAATCTCCACCACTAAGATTTCCTTCTGTTCTGGTCTAAATGCCAGGTCTGAGCATTGAAACCCCTCTAAATGAACAGCCATAGTGCAATTTTTCATGTAGATCTGTAAAGCAAAGGAACTATGCATTATTCTTTACCCTATGAACTTTTGTAATTTTTCTTTTTAGGACAAGAAACCACTTTTCCTGTGACCTTCTGTATCACTCCAAGAAGTAAATTGCATTTTTAATCTCAGGTCTTTTGATTCTTTTTTACTAAATGAAGTGCTTTACTCTGCAACTACAAATTCCCTGTTTTTAACAATGTTATTCTTATTAAGCGCTTTATACTCCAAGGAGTTGAAAAATGTATGAGGACTTCTACACATATACCAGTCATGCTGGCTTCCACACACACATTTCTCTGTTGTAAAAGTTTAGTATGAAGTATCTGACAGAGATGAATTTGCAAAAGTTGGTTTTTTTTCTCCTGTTTCAATGTCTTACATCCATGGAAATGCCAAGGAACGGTATAGGAGTAGGTATGGTGCTTGCCATGCCAAACAGTGAACAGAGGGATGTGAACGGCAGAGGGAGTTCAGGGGAGCAGCCAGATAAGGAGTGCACCACAGTTTGATACATTAATGATGATCTTCCAAGTCCAGCAAGAGACAGATGCAGTAGTATCTGAAATAGATAATTCTGGTAGTTTCCCATAGTGGAATGAGTTAAAAAGCAAAGCTGAAAGGATGAAAACAGTGGTTTCTACACCTAGAAGTGCAGCTATTGGCAGTGTCTTTCTGCTGTCAAGCACATAATCAGACAGCACAGCAGAAACTTCTACCCATGCCACTGTCCTTCCCTTGCGCAACTCCTTTATGCTGCAACAAAACTGGACCCTCATCTTGTTTGGCAAAATGGTACTGTGCTCCATCTTCCCTATCCTTCATTTCCAGAGTCCTCAGCAAATCCAGAGGGATAATAGGTCTCACTGTATCAGTTTTACCTTACTCTTTCATCTCGGAGTCCCTCCTTCCTAAACACAGTAATAGGCTGTAGACCTCCTCTTACATTCCTTTAGTTGTCCAAGTATTAGACAAATTTCATAGGATGTGTTTGTTCAGGCAACAAACTGGTGTCAAAGTTTCTCCAGGGATTTGTTAGGACAAGAAAAATGCTGTTGGTCCAGTACTGTGTGCAAGTAGAAGCTGACACTCTGAACTGTAGCCCTAATTTTAATCTCATCAGAATGTGAATGCATGGCATGGTCCTGATTGCATCAGAAAATATGCAGACAGAGTCTAGCAACTACACAGTTTCAGAGAAGTCAGAGATGTGTGAACACTGAAACACGTCAGCAATGATTCAACCAGTTATTAGTTCAATTTAGTTATTTCTAAGATCTGTGAAATTTTTTTCTATTATCCTCAAACACAACAATACCTCACCCTAGACGTATCTTGAGGTTAAACTTATGCAGCACAGGTAATTTTTCATGCATTAATCTCTTCATGATATTAAAATCTCCCTTTTTTTTTCTTCCCCATATATAAAGCTTATAAAGCAAAACCTGTAAAGGAAACTTATTTCTGCTCTGTAAAAGCACACTTTTAGAAAGAAGAGTATTTCTGTATGTAAAATTAATAAATATGATGTATAATTAAGAATGAAAGTATTAACAACAACAACAAAAACCTAGAAGAGAATGTCCAGATCACCAAAGAATAATCACGTAAAATTTGCCTTTTATGCTTTATGCTAGGATTCTAAATGTCTTGGTTTCAAGATACTAAACAGTAATTTATCTCTGAGAGTAACAAAAATATGAAATAATAAACTGTTCTGTAATTTGACAGTATTACCTTCTTATTTTCAGTACTGTGCAAACATGCACTAAAAAGTATAAACAGAGCTGTTACAGGAATTACATCAACTTGACAGATCAGAATAAGATAGTCTCAAGGATGTGCAACGGGTCTTCTGTCTATGTGTTGTGTTTATATATGCATTACATGTGTGCATATATCCGTACATAAGCTTTGCATTATAGAGTAATGGAGGAGGCTTGTTTGCTTCATAAATAACTCTTCTTGTGCTTAATGTCCAATGAGATGTACAACACAACACACAATATTAGAAGTTGTGCTTCTGTCTTTGAAAGTTAGAAAACTGCCTTTGGTAAAGAAAATATGAAAAGACATTACACTGATAACTGTAAAATTGATATAAGTTATGTTTACCAAAATAATTATTAGAACACTTTACTGAATTATACAACTGAAGAATATAAAAAAGAAGTTTACCTGTATAAATATTCCTGAATCATTTTTGAAATAAACAGAATAGTACCGTATATTTCCATTAGGCTTTTGAGGAGGAGACCAGAAAAGCATTATCGATGTGGAAGTAAGGTTTTTGTACACAATATCTTTTGGTGGATCACCTGGAGCTGAAAATATGTTAAGTTTTAGCATACCTAACAGTTTTGTACATTATAGTACTCATGAAATAGCCCCTACAGATTTGACAACATCCTGTGTCAAATTAAATGTATTTCTGAATATGTTATAAAAACTGCTTCTAGAAATGATAAAGTAAAATACAAACTGCAAACAACATTTTAAAACCATACTTTTCAGATGTGTTTTTATTTAGGTGCAGAGGCACACAGAAGCTTTTGTCTTATAGAATTTGTCCTGTACTTACTGGCTTGCACACATGGAAAGCCTACATTGTGCATGCCCACAAATTAGTGACAGAATTTTGACACTATCTAATTCATAAACATTAAAGTTGACCAAGTGAAGTCTCTAAGCTCCAAATAGAGTTAATAGGAAAAGAAAAAAAAAAAAAAAAAAGGATTTCACAGAATCACAGATTTGTAAGGGTTGGAAGAGACCTCTGGACATCACTGAGTCCAACCCTTCTGCAAAACAGGCTCCCTACAGCAGGCTGCACAGATAGGCATCCAGAAAGGTCTTGAATATTTCCAGAGAAGGAGAATTGACAACTTCCCTGGGCAGCCTGTTCCAGTGCTCCATCACTCTCACTGTGAAGAAGTTGCTTCACATATTGCTGTGGAACCCACAGAAAACCTAAATTAAAAGCCTCCTTCTCTCTTTGACAATTATAAATAGTTTAAGCTCACAATTCTTGAAGGCTAACCAGATACTTAAATTTGGACGATACAATCATTTCTGTTTTTCTCTTTCCTCATCCTACTCAATATACAGGAAGGACCATGTAAATATTCTTCAACTAGAATCTCCTACTATCTGGTAAGGAATATGGTTCTTGTCAGTAGCATAAAGATGTAGGAGGCTCAAACTCAATTCCTTATGTCAGCTTAAAAGAATTTACATCTATAGTTCTGGCCATATATGAAAGCATTCCATACAAATGCAGTAGAGCACTGAACACTGTAGGTGATCATTTGTTTTGTGCTGTTCTATTTTGCATAACGTATGAAAACATTAATTGGAAGGGAAACTCCAAGATCCATACGTTAAACCCCTGCCCTAAAATATCAGTTCATGTTTCCAAAACAGCATTAGTAGCAAAGGCTGGGAAAAGTCTACAACCCAGTGTTTTAAAAACCCTTTTGAGCTATGACTCTGATAAAAATTAGTCCTGCTACTGATCGTTGCGAAATTGATCTCTGTATGATAGATCTGAAATATGCCTGTGTACTATGCCTATAGGAATACACTGTATCAATATGCTTGGTGGGAAAACCAGAAATGGTAAAGAAACTAAAAAAAAATCACAGCCCTATATACAATATGACCATTTAAAGAAGTGATCTACCATTTTGAAAATTGTTAAAAGAAAACAAACAAGTAAATCATTGCACAGATTTCATTTTTTTTGTTCAGATCCCTATGAGATTGTGAAAGAGCCTCTGAGGAGCATTTTTCCTATCAGAACTTATGTCAGGATAAGGTAGTGAAAACAGCTATTAAAATATATTATTTTTATAATGACAGAAAATCAAGGCTGAATGAAATAAAATATTCATATTGTATATAAGCTTACCTCCTTCAGAAGTTCTGAATATTATAGTATCACTTTTTATGTTGCCATCTCCAAATCTTGTACTTGCTGCTACATATGCACTATACTCAGAGTTATTTTCCAGATCTGTGAACTCCAGTGATGTTTCTGTTACATTAACACTCCTTTTTGACATTTTGTTCCTGAAGAAAAGATATTTTATTAATTAGTTATGCATGGACACAACTGTGGTATATGATGTCAAATAGAAAAATGCTATCTTGTGGCAAATACATATATTTTTGGCTTTAAGGAAGATCTTGATGAATGTTGCCATATATATTTGAAAAGCTCACTTCTGTGCTTTGGTATCTCAATGGAGCTCTTAATTTCACTTAAAAAGGAAACAAAACAAAACACAACAGAAACGTGTATGTAAATTACATCAGCAAAGAAGATTATAATATGGAATATCAAGGAGGAGCATATCCATCCTGTAATTGCTATCAAGTGTGGTATCCTTGGGAAGGACACACTAGGGCATAACTAAACTGTCTCCCTAGACAGAAATAGCGAAATATAAAAAGATTATAGCAGGGAGCATGCCCTACTGTGACTCTGTGAAATTGGTCAGAAGGCTGAAGTTATAAATGGAATAATAGAAGATGATATGGAACAGGAATTAGCTGGTGCTGAGTTAATTCTGGTGGAATGTAGCAGGGGATCAGAATGGAACTCTAGTCAGGTCAAAACCAGCCTAGAATGACTATAAGATGTAACATTAATAAAACGCTGGTATTAGCATAGGTATGAAATGATTATCAGAAAATAAAATAAGATACAGGAACAACTATCTTGAATTTTAAAATTCTGTTATTTAATATTTTATGAAAACTTAGCACAGAAAAGGCTAGATAACATTCCAATCCTGAAAACAATTTTGAATGACTGGATGCCCTGTGCCTCTAATGGGATTTCATAGGGGAATTATAATTTGACAAGTTCAAAATGAAAAAAAAAAAAGGCTCATCTTTTCTTGGGAAATAGTCTTGATAACAGAAAATGTTACCAACATTTATATTATTCTCAAAGTTCTGAGAGTATGAGTAGTCTGTAAAGAGATATGAAGCTTTGCCATTACAGTTATGAGATTCTATATGAAGAAAAGACATACTTTCTTGGATCTTTGCCCATTATATTCTTAGTGTGGAAAAATGTAGCTGCTTATAACTTAAGTAAGAAAACTTACAGCTTACTGCTGCAAACATTCCCGTTCTGAGTAACTGCATTCTCATAACATCTCAACACCTAGATCATAGATAAGATCTAGAGTTTGGAGCATTTCAATAAAAGTTGATTATCTATTTGGAAAGCAGCAGAGACTGTAATCAAAGCAATAAGAAAACACTGACAAAGGTGGATGCAGGCTTCACAGACAATGAGAAAAAGGTCTAGCAGGGTAAAGTAAGCTGAGGAATTTTAAGAACTAAGTTTAATGAAAAACATTAAGTTTTAAGTGACTAACTGAGACAAAAGAACTGAGAAATTGCGTACATGAAAAAGATAGGGACCACAGTTTCATGAAGAAGCTGTACTCTTAAGTAGATTTAGTCAGTAATTATCTCACACAAATTTGTTGAACAGGTGACTAACAATTTTTGAGTCTGAAATGCTTTCTTGAAAGAACTAAGGTATTGGTTGCTTAACTACTACAGAAAAATGTTAATAGCTCTTGTCAAGTTAAACAGTTTTGTTAATACACCTTGGTACTGCAGTGCAGACTCAGAGAATAGGAGTTTGTAGATCAAAGCACCCAGAAAATCTCTTTGCTGCTTTCTAGTACTCAAAGGCAACTTATACTGAGACAAAGCCTTGAAAGATAATAAAAATGAGAATGTTACTCTTTATGTTCTAGAAGTTGCAAATTCTTTTTCTCAAATCTTTAAATTTACCAATTTTTCTGTAACTGTTGCAGTGTAGTTAAGAGAAAGAACATTTATTTAGCATCAGTATTAGCTTCTTCCTTTATTAAGAAGCTCTGGGAGTAAAAATCTCCAAGTAAAATATTGGATGACCCCCAAAAGCAGAAAGCAGCACCTAGCCAGTTTGCCTTGTCAAATCTCACATTAAAATGCACTAGATGAAATCACATAGCCAAGTCCATTAAATATTTAAAATGTAAAAAGGAAAAAAATAATAAGTGAAGTTGTGAAAAGTTATGAGTGAGTTTGTTGCTTCAAGATGATACCTAATGCCTGTCTAATTTTAGATATGGCACAGTAAGGATGGATAAGACACAGCAAGGAGAATATGGAGGGAAAACGGACAAGGGTTACTTCAAAAAGTCATGTGGTTGCTCAAATGAGATATTTGGAGAGGTGGTTCAATGGAGTGATGGTTTTTAATGACAAATTCTTACTAACTTGTCACAGCAAAATTAGTAAGCTTTTAGACAATATAAGGAAAGAAAGTGCTATAACCTCAAACTTTTGAACACAGTCTGTATCAAAATGATAATCCATATTATGAAGTAACACATTCCTAGATGTAAGATAGGCATTAATTTATTTTTCTTTGTGGTAAAAGAGCACAAAACCTTTCAAACATAGTAGAAGGATCAAGCCAGGCCAAATTTAACTCTTCTGGAATAATGACTCTCTCCTGCTCATTTGAGAAGTGACTTAGCTAGAAGTTATAACTTAAAAAAAAAAAAAATCGGTAGAAATCAAGGCCAAGTTCTGCCTCAAAACTGAAGTCATGTTAAATTAATAAATGTAAGCTCAATAATAAAGACTGATAATTTGCACACTCGGATCACATCTCAAAAGGTGGACTTCTTTATTATTTTCTTCCAGTGTCTTTTGTAGTGACAATAGAATGGTACATTGTAAATGCGATTGTTAAAAGTAATCAACAACAAAATCTTCTTAATCCTAGAAGTTATATTTAGATCTTTGAAGAGATAGCACATCACTAGAATGAATTATATTATGCAGAGAATAGCAAAGAACCTTTAAGTTTTAAAATACCAAAATCCCTACTGAAAGATTAGAAAACATTCCAGGAGCAATGACAATGAAAAAAATGCACAGAAGCAGAAAGGACAGAAGAGAAAACAATGTAGTAAATGAAAAACGTATGTTAAAATTTTTTTCCATAAATATAACGTATACAAAATACAACATTAAGGATAACAGTACATACAGACTATTACTGTGACTCTTGAGTTCTTATGTCATTTAGATGGTTGCTGGAAGAGCTCTCAGATTTCTTTCATGCACTTTCTACAAAAGAAATCTATTTTACATCAATTTCAGATGTTTACACTTTAGGATAAGCCAGTGCCCTGCCTCAAAACAGGCCAAATCAGTATGAAATGAAAGCCAACACAATCTAAATCAAATTTTAATTTACATTGAAAAAAAAACCCATCATTAAAAAGAAAAAAGAAAAAACAAAGAACAGAAAAACTTTGCAGGATATTCAACACTCCAATTTTCAGCTACTACATTATATCTGAATTCGTGTACACAGAAGGCCAACATTCTAAGTGTTGGATAAATATACATTCACCAAAAACATGTAATCAACATATTGTGTAAGAAAAACCCAACATTCCTGCTAGGTTACAGATTAATAGTTATCCTCAGAACTATTTCCAGGAAATCTTACCAGACATAAACTGTGTAATAGAGGATAATTCCATTTGGCTCCAGTGGAGGTTTCCATGACAACTTCACAGTGACACCCGACAACTGTTTTACTGAGAGGGATTCTGGAGGAGAACTAGGAGCTATAAAATAAGAGAACGGGACACAACATCTTGGTAAACAGCTAAGATCTATGGGATATGCAACACCCTTACATAGAACGGTAATTATTTGTGATGGAAAATTAACTTTGTACTACACCAGCACAGTATCCATCAACTAATATTATAGCACAGCTTCTTTTCCTTTTTCTGAGAGATGATAAAAGAAGATTTTGCATGGTGGTGCTTGAACATCTGTTTCTGTGATTCAATGGAAAAAGTACTTCATGAGAAAACAGTGTATTTGGTATGTCACAGTGATTCACCTACTGTCCGAGTACATTGCTGTAATGCTTTTTCTTCTAATAAAAGCAAGAGCTTTATAGGTATGAACATGTGTAAAATACAGCAAAATAGTTCCCCTGAGGGCAAAGAGGTGCTGGAAATAATTATACGAAGCACCAAAATGTGGAAAAATCAATAAGCATGGCACTGAGAGATGATAAAATGTGGGATACTAAGCAGTGGTAAAATGTATTCACTCCATCCAATAAGGACCACATTCATAAATTTTATGTCTCACAAGGGCAAATATAAAGATGGGCATTGACTGAGATCAGTAAAATTCATGTTAAGATGAACTTTATGTGACACCATGTAACAATTTTGTAGGGAAACAGAAAAAGTAAGTTAAAATGTTGGGTCATGCTTAATTTTATTCCAATTGAAGTACTCTAAAGTTCTTATAAGTATTGCTGAATAAATATGTACCTAAGTAAGCATTAGTGATAACATTGTAAGAGCATGTTATTGTGAAATAAACCTTGATTCACAGATAGTAGTACTATGTAGAATGACTTTTGTTCTTCTCAAATTAAACCAAAAAGCATCATGTACTAAAAATTCAAGTCATAATTGTAGTCATGCATGAAAATCGAGAATAAGAGCATAGTTATTAGCACATCTATGAAACATTTGGTCTGAAACTTGGATCACTATGTTCCTGTGAATAAAGTACATGTGGTGTATTATAAATACTGTTTCTCAGTTGTTGTTATTTCTTTCACTATCCTAGAAGTTGGCATAAAAGTTTTAAAGTTCTGTAGATTTAAGAAAAATCATTTTTCGTGAACAAAAGCTGCCACTGAGTGTCTGTATTTAGAAGCAAAAATAGTGACAGCTGTATTTATTGTTTTACATGTATTACCATCAGTGGTTCAATAATAATAAAAGATCTATGAAATAATGAATGCCATATCTTTTTGTCCAGTTCATACTGACTTTCTTATTCAGGGGATACTTCTTGCTGAAGAACAGGATTAGCATTGCTCTAAATAAAAATACTCTTAGTAAAAGATGGATTTATCCAAATTAGCTGTTTGCAATGTGCTCCAGCACTGTTACTACTGAGCAAATATTTATTACTGATGGCATGTATGTAAGAACATCAGTACTTGGGAGATGTGCAAAGACCTATTATAATCAGAAGCCAGTGCTCCCAAAAACATGGAATGAGATTTAATTTAGGAATGCATGGTGCAATGTTTATGCCAATGCAGCTTTAATTTGTGTTCTTAGTGTCTTCCTCCCTTTATAAACACACACATGCACACGCACACACAAAGGGATGCGAATAGTTGAATGTGTAGATAGATGGATATTAATAGAGTTATAATTACAAAAACATTTCTAAAACCTGAACATGAAGTGTAATAGGTTAGGACTACAAGTAGAAAGTGACACATCACAATTTCTATTCTGACTTACCATCCTCATCAGTCAGTATACGCAGAGGTACACTATGAATGCCCTCCCCCAACATGGTACTAGCAGACACTTCTATCATATATTCTGTGTATTTCTTCAAATCTAAATGAAGAAGAGAAGTTCAGCAAATCAAACATTCAGTGAGGGAACCTTCTTCTATTGACGGAAAAAAACTTGAGATTGTGTGTCACAAGGAGAAGTTCTGAAGTGCTGAAGAGGCCTATCACTTGTGCCTTTAGATATTAAAATGAACATTAGGAAAATCTGAACATAAAATATTCCACATGAACAACAGAAGGGGTGAAGTTCTAATTACCAGTTAAAACCATACCCTGAGTTGGAAGGGATGCACAGGTGTCATCATATCCAACCACTGGCTGCAGACAGCACTACCAAAAATCAAAGCCTGTGAGAGCACTGTCCAAACACTTCTTGAATTCCGAAAGCTTGGGGCTGTGCTCACCACCCTCTGGTAAATAGCTTTCTCCTAGTGCCCAACCTGACCCTCCCCTGATGCAGCTCCATGTCGTCCCCTTGGGTATTCTTGCTGTCACCAGAGAACAGAGCTCAGCGTTGCCCCTCTATTCTCCTCATGAGGAGCTGTAGGACACCATGAGGCCTCCCCTCAGCTTTCCTTTCTCTGGGCTGGAAAAACTTCATATGTTTAGCCCTCTAGACCATTTTATACTTCCTATTTCTGGAATGCTTAGATGTTTGTCCTTAGCACTTCTTTGAAAATTTACTAGTTAGGGTATTAAGTGGCCAGAATTAGCTGCTCCCTGATAGAGCAGGCTAATGCATCATAATGACTTAACAAATCAAAAGATGGAAAAGTGAGTAAAAAGGGAAGTGTCATATTCACAATAAAATTGGTGACCTCAGTGCTTTGTCACAATGATAAATATGTCAAAAAAGTCTAATTAAATTTAAATTTAAATGTTAAAACACAGTAAGAGACACGTTAGATTGTATACCACGCATGGTCCATTCCACAGCAGTACTATAGGGCTCAGCTGGATACTTCCTAGGACAAGTGGCACCTAACTATACATGGACAAGAATGATCTTGTCCATCCAGTGAATCTGTCCTGCATTAGTTGGTCTGTTGAGCCCTTCTCAGAACAAGTTGCAGTTGCCTTAAGATTCATATCATTATGTACTAGCCTGTAATACGTAGTACCAGATGAGTGGTGTTTATAACTCTTTCCTCGGTTCCATTGGTCCTCTTGAGATATATCGTGTAGCTCTGTATGATTCCATTGGGAATGGATGGTGGAAAAAATGACAGCTCAATTTCCGTGGATGAGATGTTCTGATACATTATGTTTTCTGGTGCAGAATTGGGAACTAGAAGGTAAAATTTAGACTTGTAAAAGATTCTTGTGAGTTTCATTGATTTCTTAATCATTTTCTTATATTGGTTAAAATGAAAAACACTGTAAGTATTTTTATTCTTATCCTTTTTTGTGACTTTTTTGTTGTTGTTGTTGTCATGTGTTTGCTGCTAAAATTTCAAAAGAGGCAATATCCAGAAAGGGAATAAATGCCAGTGGAGGCAGTGGAATCAGCCCCCACTTTTGCCTAATTTAATGTTAGAATAATAACAAAATGCTCTCAGGAGCCTTTTGAATACATCAGCCCATGAATAGGTTGTAGTCCACTAAAAATGCTCCATTTTCCAGCTCCTCTTTTATTTTTATTCTTCTCATCTCAAAAGATGTTTTTGCATTCTCTATCACAGGCAGCTGGAATTCAAATTTTTGTTCTGAGCATCAGGGGAGCTAGGCACTGTGAAGGGTCTTGAAAATGAAACATAGAAAATATATATGACTAAGTTAAAAAGAACAATAAAAAAACATCTATGGATATGTACACTGAATCAATTGGGCAGATGCCGATATATCTATCATGTCTGTCAAAAAAACAAATAACAAAAACAAACAAAACCCACAGCAACAAAAGAAGTACCACCAAATCAGTACAATGTTTTTGTGCCTCTATTTTGAGTTCAATCTCATGAACTCTTAAAACTAGCTGCCTGTGTTCTCATTCCATATGAGTTCTGATTGGTTTGGCAGCTCTGGAACACACCTACTTCACATGTCGTAAATCAAATTTCATTTCAGAAACGAGGAGTTCACAGTGATAATTACTGTGTCTTAGCAATCAAGAAGCTAATGCATATTCCCCACGCCTTTTTGAGATAGAGCAATACAGTCATGTCTTCCCTTACTGAAAATTCTAATGAACAGAGCACATCTAACTCCAGATCTAACTCTAGGTATAGACAAAGTACCCAGTTGTCTAAGACAGGAAATTAGTCAAGATTTTAAAAAGCCTCAGAAGGGTACGAGTGTCATACCAGATGTACCTCGATATATCTGAGTCCTGAAGGAAATGAGCCACTTTTTATTTCTGAACCTACAGCTTAACTCAAACATCTGCTCCTCTGTGTCAAACACTGTTCTCAGAATTTTTCCCAATGCAACTCCTGTTTAGCTCCACTGAAAAGCTAATGACCCTCCCTCTTTAATTTATATTCGTTTTCCTACATTATCTTATTTTAAAGCCAACTATGCCTTGTTACAACTTTTTAATATTCACCCTTTCTTCCCAATCCCCACTTACACTTTTTCTTGGAAAAATTTAATTTTATTTGTGCATTGTCCAAAATATTTCCAGCAACAAACTCAGCTACTACAAAGTGGCACCTTATCAGTTAATCCTGATATATTTCTTTAACCATTAGAATTGATTTCTTACAAAATTTTAGTTCATAAATTGTATTCCAAGACAATCACATTTTGAAACCCTACTTTCCTATAAAAATTTATTTTCCTGCAAGATACAAGAAACACTTGAGGACAAATAGTAAAATATATGAAGTCATGAGACATGTGTATTCCAATTGTTTTCTTTACTTTTTAATCACTCATACTATTTCCTTATGTTTGTTTTGTGTATACAAGAGAAAAAAGAGGATTCAAAGTTTCTGATTTGCAAAGCAAAAACCTACTTTTAAAATAAATTAACATGGACTTCCAAGCATCAAATGGCACCATAAAGCACTTGTCAGAAAAAATATAGTTTTCCAAAAAATTATACACTCACCAGTTTCAGAAGTTCTCACCAGAAGTGGGAGAGATGACTGATTCCCATGGCCAAGTCTAGTGAATGCCCTTACAGAGATGTTGTAGAGAGTATAAGGCATCATTTCAGTAAGTGATATATTTGTAGATGAGGTGTTCCTCACAAATAAATCGTTGGAATCACTGTATAGAACTTCATAGTGAGTTATGAGACCATTAGGCTGCTCAGGTGGTGACCATTTCAGGTTTATCTCTGTTGCAGTCACATTTATTATCTCTACATTTTGGGGTGGGGAGTCTGGTTCTGTAGTAAGAAATCAAAGAACAAAAAAGTCTGAGACATTCAGTTAATTGAATATAGGACTGATCTGATAAACCTATTGAATTATTATTAAATTCTGTATTTTTAACTTTCCACTAAAAAAAGTAGACAACTTTTTGTATCAGTACAACTTCCTTTGTCTATTGCTTTCGTTCAGACTGGTTCTTCAAACCTCACTGATTTCCTCTAATTTAATTTTGTTGGAATGTCATCTTTCTGTCTTCTTCTTAACAACGACCTGTTCTATTTCCCTCAAACACCAACTGAACCAGGAAAGGAACCCTTTGCAGTGTAATTGAATTCCCTTTAGTTTACTGATAGAGTTGCTAAATGATAACCACTGAAGATCCCAGTGCAAATCCTGCGTACATGGGTTACAAGGTGAAGCAGAAAGCAAGTCCAGCTCTAGGGTAGTCTGTTGGCTAAATCTACTGGCAACGTATGATTTCATGCAACTCTAACGAGCTCATAAGCCCCTGAAGAGCTGAAGGAGTAAGTGGGCTGCACTTATGAATCAAGTCAGCTCTGAGCATCAACCTTGATTCCTATAAAGGCCTCATCACTTCACTCCTGAAGTAATCTATCTATAAAACTGAAGAATAAAAAAGTGATAAGAATGCTGGATTATGCTATTCAGTTTGTGCACAAATAAATATATATAGATATTTTAGAATTTTCTTGAAGCTTTTTGATGTGAAGATGTCATGGAATCATCTTCGTTCCTGATTTCTGAGCCCAGGAATCAAGAAAATATTCACTGTAATAAATCACTACT
This sequence comes from Lagopus leucura, assembly GCF_019238085.1. Lineage (NCBI taxonomy): Eukaryota > Metazoa > Chordata > Aves > Galliformes > Phasianidae > Lagopus > Lagopus leucura. The sequence goes on along the minus strand of NW_024962335.1, from coordinate 2,082,233 downwards.
CTTTGGAAGGCAGGACAGCCCACATAAATAATTCCCATGTGAAGAAGCTTAATTTTCAATTGAAATGGATTTTTCAATTTATCTGGCATGGAAGATAAATATTTAAGTACCATAGCCTAATATATTGCATGCTAACATTGCTTCAGTTAGATGTAGTGACTTTGCTATCTGGAGTTATCTCTCTTTTCAACTCATCAGAACTGAGGCAAGTTGTCATTTCTAGGTTGCCTATAGTAAGGATACATGAACCTCAATCTGAACTTCATTGGGAAAACTAAAGAAAGAGAAGAACAAGATGAGAATAATTACACAGAACTTTGTAATAAGGCAGGAATTATCATTGATTTTGTCTCAATAGTTTGCCCTGGGCTTACATTTATCAATTAATTATTGGTCTGAAACTCAACTTTCTGTTACACTCAGATGCAGGGCACTTTAAACTTAAAATTTGTTTCAGGGAAATAGATATTGAGGTAGGCAGTTTCCCATTCATGTGATATGCCTTCCGTCTGCAAAAACTAATAGCGTAGAAGCACAAAAGCTGTAAAACAATATGATGAACACTTTACATTTTGCTGTTTACTATTTTGATTATTTGGCTACTCTACTTATCTGAACTTCATAAATCTCCATAATATTTAATCGTTCAATCCTTTACTTTCTTTTTTCCCACTTAATTATTTCTCCTGTACTGTAGTGTATTTGACAGCTGTGAGAGATAAATGACAATTAGATTATTGCTTTCTTTATTATTTTGATAAAATCTGGAAATAATTCAAAGCAAATGATAATAAAAACCTGATATAAATGAGGAATGATTAAGTATTGAATTCATATCTCTGCTCTGTAAATGAAATTCCCATGTTTCTCTCTGCGGAGGTCAACGGCAATTCAGCCACTGACTGATTGAAGACTAACAATTTCAACAAACATTGATTTTATTAATAAGCTTTCTTCCCATCCTTAGATACGTGTGCAGACTTCTTTAATATATCAATCATATCGTTATTGCAAATGATACATTTACCATCTTCAGGGGTTCTCACAAAAATATCATTCTCTTCAGACAAAGCACTTTCTCCAATCACGGTAGATGCTGCAACTCTCATTTTGTAGTTGGTGTATTTTTTTAAACCTAAAAAGATTAAGTGGAAAAAAAAAAAAAAATGCCAATGATTCTCCTTAAACATGTTGTAGCTTTCTTATAAAACTATTCAAGTGTTCTAAGAGTTTTTGAAACATATTTGCCAACTAAAATATAGAAATTGCACAATATCATTTATCTGGGGAATGTCAAATAAACACTTAGACAAATCAATAAGTTTTGAAATAATTAAACTAGCTTCAATCCTATAAATTGCTTTAATTATGAAAACAGGAATGTGAACATACACACAAATATGTGTTTTATTGTACATGCATTACACTGTTTAGCTCAAATAAGTGCCTAAAACAGCACAACTAATATATTTCCTTCAATTAGCATAAATATTATCACCTCAAAAGAAGAAAATTATTATTAACATCAGACAAATTCTGTATGGAAAAGAAATCAAGAATTAACTGTTTCGAAACACTTTTCTGTGTAGAAAGAATGAGATGAGGAAAAATTGGTAAGGAGAAATCCACTTGAGAAATTACTACTCGCTACATTACTTGCCTTATGTAGTCCTCTCTGCTGCCCTCACATTCCCTACATACCTCTCCACAGCAGACAAATCTGGCACCAATTTCCCGTCTGCACTGTGTGCATGTGTGGATGGGGCAGAGATGATCTACCTACCTTACAGCGGCTACAATGCAAAAAGTTGGAATAAGCAATTTTGAATAATATATTTGCAATTATTTTTTAGCACACGACACAGTACCTGTCATAAGTAAGCTGTTGTTTGAAGTTGTTGTGTGGAATGCTCTTTTTGTATCTAGCTCCATCGCATAAACAGTATAATGAATGATTTTCCCATTGGGATTTGCTGGAGGATCCCAATACAGCAAAACAGAGGAGGAACTAATATTCTTATAGGATATAGTCTGCACTGAGCTTGGAACTTAAATGAAAATAAACAAACAAAAAAAATGTAACAGTAAGTAAAAGAAACAATTTTTAACAGATTAAAATTGCCTGAAAGAACTTGGAGACATTAACTTAGCTCTGAGCTACATTTTACCTTGCTCACGTGTCCTGACTGTGAGAACAGATGGTGGCCCTTCTCCAACAGCAGTGAAAGCAGACACACTGATTGTGTAGTCTGTGAAAGGTACAAGGCCCTTTATAACATACGACAGTTCTTCACCCAAAATGTTAGTGGCATACTGATCATCTGTGATTAAATAGAGAGAAATAGTCACTTATTTGTAAACTCTTATTTTTTCTTTTGTGTTCTAAACTCTGACACAGTAACCTACAACAATTTTACTGCAAAAAGAATTACTTTCCATGGCAATCAAAAAAATATAAAGAAAACGTTACACAGTGTCTCATCACCAAGGAGTTATTGTTATTTAGTCAACCCTTAAGCATGTAATCCCCTCTGCTTTCCAGAGGTCTTCTACGAAGTATGAAATTCAGACAGTAGGAAGAAGGATAGATAGCTTGGCCTAGCTGAAAGAATGCATGGTAACAAACTAAAACCAAACTAAAACTGACATCTATCTCAAAATAAAAATAAAATTTAAAATAAAGAGGAATCTAGGAACTAAGAAAAAGCATACTTGTAGAGAGTCTGTTTTTCCCTATGATTACAGAACTGTAGCTCCTATGTTGTTGAGGTTTCTGATTATTTTTTGTTGTTTTTAGGGTTTTTTTTTTTGTTTCCCTTCCCTCCCAACGGCTATACTTGGCTCCCATCACATATCACTTCATGATGGTATTTTCAGCAGAAGAGTCAGAGCAGAATGAAGAAATCACACACATGCCCACAAAAAGTTTTTGCTGCACAAGTGAGCACATCTGTGCATCAGTCCAAAGTCAGCAGCAGCCCAACTGTTCTAGCCAAAATCCTCTATGATAAAGGAGCCACTATGACATTGCAACATGAAAAGGTTTGGGTACTTTACACATCTAAGTATCAGGCCCAAAGATCAGCATCTAAATATCAGCAAGCACTGTTGAAAACTTGGCTGTCAACAACCTTACTATAACAACTATTATAATAATTGTGCACTATATTACAACAGAGGATGTTTGAATTTAATTTTTCATCAACATAGACATTTTAGCAACTCACTAATTGAAGCTGAATGAGGCAGTAAAAAGAAAAGTCACTTTTAAAGCACTGTATGTTTTCTCTGTATGACAGAGAAGACCCCTTAGGATTACTATAGTAAAGATCCACTCAACATTACAGAATTTAATGGATTAAATTCTGGTTTTAAACACTGGTGTAGACAGAGGAATCCAGTGATTTCAATAGCTCTTTTAAAAAATTGACTTTCTGTCTACTGCTTAAAATTCTCATTGTAAAAATTCAGAGTGGTATTTTAAGACCTCGCCTGTCAGCAAAAGACTGCTTAATGATTTGTTAATATTCATACTTAGCAGAGAGACACTGTTCCATTGATAATACAGAACAAGTGTACACACTAATGACATCACCATGTCATGGGGTCATCTCCACCTGTTTGTAACCCATATAGTCAAGTTGTAACTTTCTGACCTATTTACCTTCACTGACATTTGAAAACCTATTAGTCAAAAGGCTTAGAGAAATCAAGGTCTCTGAAGGGCTTGCAGATATGTTAATCCCTGACAATCACACCTGCTTTGGCAACTGTAATAACTGATTGTCTATGCAGCTTGGCTGATGGCTTTCGGGTGCTCCTTTCACTAGGAAGAAGGTCAGCTGGGTGACAAGGGGCTAGTTCCTGCCTGTGTGGCATTCCCATTTGCTTCAGGAGGTTATTTGGTAGTAAAAAAATCCAACTCCAGCAAATGACCCATTCATAATTTGCCTGAGCCATGTGCTAAAGTTTGCAGTTGGGACAGTGATGGTGGTCTTCTGGAGCAAAGGAACAAGTAGAAAAATATCTTGAAATATCTTACCCAAAGTAGAATGTAATTCTGCAGCTCCATTTATAGCAGGCAAATGATCATCAGATGCACTTGTAAATATCACTGGGGAAGCTGTCTGAATACTAGAAAACATTTCACCTGAACCTTCATATAATTCATTGGCTGTTTCTATCAAATTCCAGGTGGGAGAAGGTTCAATGTTTTCATTTATCATGTATGGTTCCAAAGAATCAATCAAATACTAAAAATTAGAAAAATAAAGTCACAATCTTAGTCATTCTTATATTCCTTATTGCAATTTATACATACAGCATATAAATTGTGTATTGCAACCATTACAATGATATTCATGTGATATATAACTAACTTTGCAAAACAATATTTTTTACAAGAAAACTCAGGTGCTTGTATCCTACAGCTTGCTCATTTTAAAAGTAAATGAACAGAACATGCATTTTAAAAATTTCTTAAAATTTCTTAAAATGTGGATTTTAAAGTTTCAAATTTAATGTTACTATCCTTGTAGCTATATCGAAAAGACACATTTGAGCTTGGAAGACTCCATTTGTACTAAGCATTTTCCAGCAGGATAGGAGGTGCTGACAAGAAGAGGGCTTCAGATGCCCCCACTAGGCTTTGAGGAAGAAGAACAACAGGTTGATCAGACTGATGAAAGAGAAAAAGTTATCTGTATGACCTCTGAGTAAAGAATAGATGAGAGTGGGAGAAAAACCGAGGCTAATAAAATAAGAAGATGAGTTTTAAAAAGGGGAGTAAATATGTGGAAAAGAAGAATGAAAGGGAGGCAAGTGATGTAAAGGTCAATAAGACAGCAGGGTCAGGCAAAAGACAAATTTGAAAAGGGATGCAAGTAGACTTAAAGGGAGAAATTACTACTGTGAGAGGTACAAGGAAAGCTGAAGAGAGAGAGGCTAGAGAATAAGCGTAAAATGGTGTATAAGCACTAGATCGTTTTGGCCTTTCAGAATGTGGGACCAAATCCAGGACTGCAGTGTCTCTAAATTGTTATCCTGTCATCCGTGAACGGTCCCCACTCACACATATGGACAACTTCACTGCCAGAAAGAGATGTTTTTGTAGCGATGCAATTAATACACAGTAGCCCTCTCCTTACAGACCTCAGGTGGAGAGAGGAGACGAAGCCTTTTTTATCAATAGCCTTTTTTATTTTTATCAACTACATAGACGGTGAGATTGAATGTACCCTCAGCAAGTCTGTAGATGATACCAAACTGAGTGGTGCATTTGACACCATAGAAGGAAGCGATGCCATAAAGAGGGACCTGGACAGCTTGAATAGTGGGCCCATGTGAGCCCAATGAGGTTTAATAAAGCCAAGTACAAGTACAGACTGAGAGAAATACTCATCGAGAGGAGCTGTGCCAAGAAGAACTTGGTGGTCTTAATGGATGAAACGCTGGGCATGAAGCCAAGAGTATCCTGGGCTGCAGCAAAAGAGGGATGACCAGCAGGGAGCGGGAGGTGAATGTCCCCCTCTACTCTGCCTCTGTGAGGCCCCATCTGAAGTACTATATCCAGGCCTGGAGCCCCCAGCACAAGGAAGATGTAGAGCTGTCAGAGCAGGTGCAGAGGATGGCCAAGAAGATAACCGAAGGGCTGGAGCACCTCTCTTATAAATGAAGTTTAAGAGAGCTGGCCTTGTTTAACTTGGAGAAGAGGAGGCTCTGGGGAGGCTTCATTGTGGCGTTCCTTGAAGAGAGTTTATAAGCAGGAGTGAGGCTGACTGTTTATATGGTCTAATAGTCCTAGGACAAGGAAGAATGGCTTTTAACTGAAAGGGGAAAAATTCAAGTTAGGAAGAAATTCTTTACTTGGAGGGTGGTGAAGCACTGGAAGAGATTGTGCAGAGAACCTGTGGATGCTCAATTCCTAGAGGTGTTGAAAGCCAGGCTGGATATGGCCCTGGGCAGCCTGATCAGCAAGGGAGTTGGAACAGGTGATCTTTAAGGTTCCTTCCAATCTAAGCCATTCTGTGATTCTTTTTTACCATTTTAACTAGGTTAGATTAACCACAGCCAGATATTCAGCATCAATCTAACCTAAGTACGAACAGGTAAAAGACATATATGCCTCATTTTCACCAACCTCTTACATGAAAACAGTACTCACATGAAAATAACTTCTGTCTCTGAGGCTTTAAACAGTGTTATGATTTGTTTTGTTCTTTAATTAGAAAATTAAATTCAATAAGCTTTAGAAAGCATCATTGATTCTAAATTAAGAATTCACAAATTAGGAAATCCCAGCATTAGTTTATGTCTCTGTAGATAATTTTTCATCTTTTCTGTATATACTATGATATAATCTTTAATTATAGGGTTACATAATTTCACTTTTCAAGGACCTTAGTCTGCTTTAATGAATGAATCCTTATCCTCATCTTTCTCCCCAGCTCCTTTATAAACATTTGGCTCCAGGGCTCTATTTAATCTATAACATGCAGCTTAAAAGAAAACTCCTTCAGTGAACTCTGTATCAAAAACAAAGATTCTGTGTCAGAAGACAAGCAGTTTCTAAAAAAGGAATTATGCAAAGTTTTGACAGCTATGCTCAATATTAAGATCTTTTTAAAAAGCCTTAACTTAGAAAGAACTTTCTTGAGCTGCTAAGTATCTACAGTTCTGTGCAGCATGCTCAAAATGGCCTACGTATGCAGAGCACATCAGTGGCCAAAATACAAAAGCTAGAGAAGTTGTCACTGTAGTTCCACTAAGGATTTTATTTGTATGTAATGTGTAGATATCCTTACATCCATAGCATGGAGTTTAGTATGCAGTGTCAGACACTTAAATACAAGGGTGCAGATGATGCCCTGAAAGGAAAGCACTTGAACAGCTCTAGGAAACTTACACTGCACTCACTTCTCCATAGGATTCACATCCACATCTGGAAGTTTTCCTGAGTGGCTATTTACTGATCTAGACACCTATACTCTTCTTTAGGTATGCTAACAACTGTTATACTAAAAAGAAAATAATATCATCAGTTGGCTATGGAGTCTTGACTTCAGTAGCTACAAAATTCAGGATCTGGATTTCTCCAGAGTTCTTTATGATTTTCATGTAGTACAGAGAGCATCCTTTCAAACCTCTTTCAAACAGCCAGAAAAAGAGGGTGGCATGGGGAAGCTGGCATTTAAAAACATTAATAACTCATCTGAGGCAGCTAATTTCACATACTGTACCTACCGAACAAGGCAGAGAACCAGATTTAATCTAGCAAAGAAATCTGTATTTAAAAGAAGCTAAATACCTTATTTTTTCCAGTGAGAATTATGTTTTCCAGTGTAACTTCTTTTTCTTGCACATGGACTTTAACTCTATACTGGGTAATGATTCCATTTGGTTGTTGTGGCTTTCTCCAAACAATTTTTATGTATGTAGCTTCCACTTCTGCTAGATGTAAATCTGATACAGCACCTGGGACTAAGTGTTCAAGAAGAAAACTGATTTAATTACAAATATCCTATTACTACAAGTTTTTTTCAGCACTGTAAGAAAAGTACAATATGCATTTAAAAAAATTTCACGTTCTTATCCTCTGAGTTGCACCTACATAGGTAGAAAGTTACTTTACATGTTTGTTTCAGCAAACAAGTTACATTTCTAAAAATATTCACACTGTTTTTTCCCACATATATGACATACATATTACTATGGTCAAACGATGTAAATTAGGATAGTTCTACTTAAGCTAATGCACTGCTATTAGGCCTTATTTCTAGGTATGGACTCTCAAGTACACTGAAAATGAAAACTTAATTCCCGATTCATCAGTGTCATACAGGAATGAAATAAAAAGCTGAGAGAAAATACACTGAATGTGGTACATCTTGTTCATTTCAGTTTTACAGTGAATTTCAATTCAAATCCTCCTAACTATGCACTAATAATGATACTGTACTGTGCGTAGGACTGACAGATATCAGAATAGTTTTTTTTCAAAAGTATTATATTCAGATTAGGTATGAAAAAATTGTTTCTTGCAAATATACTGCAGAAAAAGACAAGTCTGAAATTCCTTGCATAATGAAAGTTGGCACATGTGATGTTAAAATTAGACATTCCATGTCATTTAAAACAAAATCAAAAAGGATTTGGCTTCTGGCTGAGTTTAGACAGAAGACAAAAATGGCTCTGTTGGGGTGGGTCATCTCAGGAAACTGCCTCTGAGATCTCACAAAATCAGATAGTGTTGGAAAAAATAGGAACTACAAGGAACTATCTCAATCGCTGGTTTTGGCAAAGCTTGCTATTAAGGTGTAACAGCAGGAGGAACCTTAATAGCAAGCTTTGCCAAAACCAACAATTGAGACTTTTCTAAGTTTGTGCTCTGTAACACAAAAATAATAAAAATAACAATGTTGAAACTGCCTATCTATGACATAGTAATTCCCATTTTTTTTTCAGGTTGAACTCTTACCTGCAGACCAGTAATTCTGCACAATCTCACATACATATAAAAATAAAATTACGTTTCTACCGAGCAAAAGTCTGGCCCCTGAGGAGTGAGCTATTGGGAGCCCAAACTTCCAAATCATAGCATGAGAGACTCTGAAGCAGAACTAATAAGCACTTTGCCCCAGGACAAAATCTCAGTGTTTCCCTCAGAGACACGGTCTCTTGTAAAGGTGGCTCTCTTAGATAGTGCTGAGAGACCCTGGATTTGGAGAAAATCAGTCGAATGAGATTTCAGGGTTGAACAAAGTGGTCATAGTGGAGTCCTGCAATGTTATTTCCCTACCACTTGCTGCCATCTAACGTCTAAAAGGGTGACATGCAACAATTACCATATCTAAAGTACTACTTTTGCTCAGGCAGAAGCTACTTTTCTTTCACAGCCTTTGAAGGCTTCTATACGCAAATAAATTTAATGACTGTCTATGAACTCCAAAATAAAGTTGGAAAAATAAATCAACTCCATAGATTTCCAGCTCGTTTCTCTCATTAGTTTATTAGACTTCTCTTTCAACACCTTCATTCCTTCTGTTGCAAGGAAACTAAATGTCTTTGAAAGAAAAATTGATACTAGTTACTATGTACAGCCTATTTACTTTATTTCTGTATGCTTACTTACCATCTGCAGGAGTGAAAACTGTGAGGTTTGTCTTTGGTCCCACACCAGCACTCGTCTCTGCACTGACATACACATCATACATTGTAAATGGCACAAGGTTATGAAATACGAACTTATGATCTTTTGTGCTGTTACCCAGAATATGTCCTGGAATGAGAATGAAGAGATGGTAGCTCAAAAATTAAACAGTTTATCATTCATTTATACTGAATAGATCTACTTTTAAGGAAGATGAAATGCCAAATTTGTTTCTGAAAAGTATAAGGCATTTCCTTATTGGAAATAATACTAAATGGCTTTAAAAATTAAAAAAAAAAAAAAAAAAAAAAAAAAAAACAAAAAAAAAACCAGCAACAAAACAAAGGAACCTAAAATACCATTTCAGGGATATATGGCTTTTAAGAGAAGGAGATTTTTTATCTATTTCTTTAATTATTGTTGCTGTTCATGAGTTAATTTCTCTTGCTTATCCCATATCACTCCAAAAAAACATTTAGTAGACAGCTCGTTCACTTCTTTAACAGTATGTAGTTATATAGCCCCATAACCTTGTCTTTTTAACCACATCTGAGTTAAAGAATAAATACAAAAACCCCAAAAGAGACTGAAACCATGCAGATTAAAATCTTCCAAAAATATTTAACAGAAAAAGAGTAAATGTAAGATACAGAATTATTTGAATATATATGCATTATAATTTAGCCGTGAGTTTAGCTTTCCATTTTTCAGAAAGAATGAGAGGAGCTAGTTTCCTCTACAGTTAAGAATATCTAACATGAATTTCACTGTGTACTAATCCTTATAATGGGCAGGTTTAAAAGTTATTTAAGAAGTGCTGATCATTCTAATACTGAAAAGGATACATAGCGGTGCTTTCAAATTTTCTTTCTCCACTGGTGGTGACACTAAGAATGCAAGTGTAAGGACAAAAAAACAATCAACCAATCAATCAATCACTTTAGACTTACCAGATGGCCCATACAGCTCAACTCTGTAACTAAATTTCCCCGTTACTATGGTCGGTGGGTCCCACATCACTGAGAAAGACTTTGCAGTAATGTTAATCTTGGCAAAATTTTGTGGTGGATCTTCTGGAACTTAATTTTGGAAAAAGTCTTTGAATATAAAATAATTTATATCTAGAATTCCCAAGAATCACATACCAGACAATTAAATTAAAATATAAGCATTAAATGCACTGAAGAAAACTTACATTGAAAGCACAGCTCATTAAACTGTCTTAATTTTATTCCTTTTTTTTTTAAAAAAAAAAAAAAAAAAAAAAAAAAACATGATTCTTGCATAAGGTATCAAAAGAACTGGTAGTATAAAAACAACACTTAAAACATAAAGGTATCAGGGATTTTATAAAGTTTGATACGGACTTATTACATACAGATTACATACGGAAGATGCTCAAATACTACTGTGATGCTCAGCAATATAGAGCTCATGTGGAGTAAGATTTTCTTTCTCAAACAGTTTTTTTTTTCTTATAGATTACCTCATATAGCTGATTTCTGAGAGCACCAGTGATATTTTATTACCCAAATCTTCAAAAACAGATACAGGTAAGACTGCAAAAACATTGCACCTCGTATTTTCATGAAACTATTTGTGTAAATTAAAGCAACTAAAGAAGCCGATCTGTTTCTGAAGCATGCATTCCTTTCTGAAGTACACCTTCACAAGTTAGTGATATTACTACTGAAATGGAAAACTCCAAAGACAACTAAAAAATCCAAAGACAACTAAAACAGCTGCAGTTCTTTTTAACCATATAGAGTTAGAAAAAAAATGATTTCCAAAAATGCCCAAGTAAACTTTTTTAAACCGCTCTAGACAGAACTGCCAAATAAGGATGCTTTAATGCTAGCAAAACCATTCAGATGAACAGTGCTAGAAGAGAATTACATTTATTTTCAGTTGAATGGTGCTATAACCGTTTGATGAATGAAAGAGCAGCCCAGCAACATCAAACCGTATCAGACAAAAGAAGGATGCAAACAAAAAAGAAGGATAGCAAACAAAAAGCCAGATTAACATTCCTCTGGAAACAAGAGTTTTCTAGTATAGCTGTATTAACACAATTGCCCATTCTGCTCTTGGATAAGTTTTGATTTCAATTCTAACTTCTTAGAGAATTTTGAGTAATCCAAAAACCAATTTTTCCAATGCTTAAAGATTTCTTCAGCACTGACCAGACTTCTGCAATAGCTCCAGACTGAGGAAACCGTGGGAAAGGAGTTTTCTTTATACTGCTTTTTTTTTCTTTTTCCCCTGAAATGCAAGGAAGCTTTAAGCTTATTGCTATGTATACAGTATATACGCTCTTTTAATTCTATGACTGAAACCCTTTCCGTTCAAGCTTATTTTTAATTTTCATTCCATTGCATTATTAATTGAAGTTCTTGAATTATCCTTCATTTTTCACAAAATTAAAGAGAAAAGAATGATCTGTCCTGAGCACGCTTTGATTCCCTTGACTTTTCATTATAGGTGAATCCCTACCTTTCTTTGTTTTTCTATAAATCTGAGAACTTTATTTACTTTTGAAAGTAATATATGAAAATAATACCTGATTCCGGCGTTCGGACAATTGCACTGTCAATGTAGCCTGCTTCAGTGTTAACTGCAGAGACTTCAAAAAGATAGGTGGTATATGCCCTCAGGTTAGTTATAACAAAACTAATTGGCTCATTCCAAACAGAGCTCATTTGACTAGATGCTTCTGTACTTGCTGTAACTGTAGTACTTGAAGGAACTGTGGACTTGCCAAAAGTAGTTGAAGGAGTGGTAGTACTCCACAGAAATGATTCACTGTTATCCTAGTAAGACAAATATGAAATATTATAAACAGAAAGCATACCGACTGTTAATATATGGATGTAAAAAAAAAAGGCAGAAACCTTTTGAAACAAAATCACCTGGATCTGGTTCTATTTTTTTATTTTCAAACTTCAGTATGATTGAAATCAGTTTATCATTTCATTATTTGAAGTGCTAGCACATCTTATTAGTGACAGTACTACAGTGTTTGCCCTTATTCAAAAAAATTTTAAACATCATTGAGCAGAAGGAACTTTTTAGTCTCCATTTAGCTATTCCCAGTTTTATAATTCAGATTACATCTCTACAAAAAAATAAATTATCTCTAGGGAGGTCTTTTTTCAATATATGTATTTTGTATGCCTACATTTATGTGTACATACATATGCACGGAAAGAGGTAGACAGATATATACATATATAGCAGGTACCAGACAGAGGTTTTCTGATCTGTACTGTCAGGAGACAACTCTGAAAAGCTGCTGGGCTTTTCAATCATTGATGTGTTATGATTCATAGGTGGGATATTCTCTTCTCAGTGCTAAATTAAATCAGCCTGACATTTACAGCCCTCAAAAATGCTTAACATTATCACAAAAATAAAATCTGAAACCAAATCCCTGATCATTTTTTATTATTTAAAACTGCACTTTTCAATGTATTACTAAGTCTAGCACCCTGAAAAAAAAAAAAAAAAAAAACACATTTAGGCAACTTGACATCCTAATAGTTGTAACACATGGCTCAGAATAAAGGAGAAAGGAGAACAAAAGTTGAAAAGGAGAATATTCTTCAAGAAACTCTGAAAGCTATATATTGGCTTCAGGTTGAAAACAGATAGATAGTAAAAATTCTGAAATTAAATATTCACTGAAAATTCCTGAACAACTGTCTACAAAGAATTATTGAATATCACTCTGCTATTTCTTTTTACGTTGCTTTGAAAAGTATTAAACTATTCTTGAAATGTGATATGCAGAATAGAGCACAACTTAAAATATACAAAGCTTTATAAAACTTTATATAAAAATATTAACAGTACTACATCTCTACAGTGACAGAAACATTTTTTTTTACAGTGAATGCTGTAAAATTAAAAATGGAAACTGAAACATCAAATTTATTTATTCCATCCTTTTCTATTAAAAGTACATCAATTAATTGATCCTTTCTTGACATTGTTATAGGATTAAACTGAGCTTTTCAAGGTAAAATTCCCTTCTTAATCTACTTCTGACAGAAAATCTTTTCTTCACATTATTATATCCTTCCTCAGACCTAACTCTGTAAACTACTGGGGATTGTTCCAAAAAGCAAGCCTCCAAATGGTCCCAAAATTCAAATTTTATTATATTCTGTAGCTTCAGTCTATTTCTAATTTAAAAGGCTTATAGCACTTACATTACACTCTGGTAACCTCCCAGACAGAAGGTCTTCTACTTTAACCAAGACATCTTTCACTACAATTCCACTTCTTGCATGTTTCACACTAATCTTGAAACTAGTTATCTTTCCATTTGGTTGTCGAGGCAGAAACCAGATCAGATTTACAGCTGTATAATTTAAGGCTTCAACTGTGAGATTCACTACTTTACCTGGAGCTTGAAAACAAAACAAACAAAAGCAGTGAGACATACTTTTCTTCTCATTAAATACATATTTCAGAATCAAATCTACCATGATTTAAAATGATTTCCATTATCGTTTAGTTCTACAGTACCCAAAGAACCTATCACATTTCAAATATTTGTGCTCTCCTATATTCAGTGATCTTAAATGGAAAATAACCATTTTAGTTAGACCAGTTCAAAAAAGCCCTTTGTATGTTGAAAACCATACTGTCCACATAAATATCCACTCTAGTTAACTTTTTCTAGATAACTTTATTGTTTTAAACTGAACTTCATTTTGATCAAGTCGTTGGCATCTCTTTAATCATCACAGCAATAGCTTAAAAGAAGAAGAATACCATCAGAGTGACATACAACTCTCACCTCCAATTTCAACAGGTCTTCCAGTTACATTAATAATGAGGGTTTTACCTTTAATACAATGTGAACAGAAAGTATCAAAAAGTAAAAAGCTGAAGTTCTCCTATGGGAAAATGCTAGTACTGTCCTCTGTCAACTACGAGTAAATAAAGCCCACTGAAGTCTGGTTCTCTGTGAGCAATTTGTTACAAAAATAGTGAAGAATAATGATTTACGTAGCACCTCCAAGTTAGTTAGCTACACCTTCTCGTATCTGGTTTTACAATGCGTTGTTATCTCAGAAATCTCATGCAGAATATCTTCCTGCCTTTAACTGATATTATGTTTGACATTATGGTTTGTCCTGCTACAGAAATCAGCCTAGAGTCCCAGACACAGAGGGACAATCACCACAATGGCAACACAAATTCTATATTTTAGTTACACTTGTTCACCTCCACAGAACTGGCCTGGTGCCAGCGCTTCAGTCAAGGTTCAACTGCTCCTGAAGTGGAAAAGCTTGGAAAAGCAAGGCTAAAAATAGTAAATTTGTAAAAATTATGGAAATACAGCATAAAAATATATATATATTTTAATTTTCAAACTCATCAAGTCGTATTTTCATATCAGTTGTGTCTTTTTTCACCCCTTTTTCTTTACATTTAAGAAAGAAAAACTTAGTAGAACATATTCTGCACTTTCTAGAGAAGGTACTTTGACTTAGGCAATGAACAAATACAGCCTGACACAAGGAGGCAATTCAAGAACCGACCCAAGTACTTCCAGTTTCCTAGTACTGCTGCAGGCACTAGCTGATGGGTGTAATTCGGAGACAGGTCTGCTCTCCTCTGACACTACTTTCAGCCTACCTAGAAACTTGTATCAAAAAACACCAAGAGAAACAGAGTTTTCATATGAGAAACTCCACATGTGCACACCCTACATGCTGTTACTAGCAAATAGTACAAATAGCACCATTTTCCACTGAGTGAGAAAATGCAGGAACAATTGGGATTTTCTTCTAAATGTATCAGAATTTGTACAAATTAAATATTTGTGCAAATATAAAATATGAAGCATCAGGGGTGCTATATTTGAGCAAATTAGAGCACCTCTAATAAGCAGGTTCAATAAAATTACCACTTTCTGCAGTCTGGAAAAGAAAAGGAGCACTAAATACTCCAACACCAGCACTGTTCACAGCAGCAACCTGAAGAAAAAAAGAAATCAAATTAGAGAACCTATGGGATGTACAGGCAGTGTGCATATCTTAAGGAGAAGCAGACATTCACCTACCAGCTTTTAAATCATTAACGTACAAATGAACAAAACAGATATGGTAGAAAGAATCTAGAAAACTGAGTGATACATTGAAAGTCTGCCTATTTGAGATTTGCAGTTTTAAGAAAAAGTCCAGGGTAATATGACAAAAGCATACAAATTTTTGCATGGTGGAGAGGTCAACTATACACACTGATTGACTTTGAAGATAAAATAAATGCTCGTGAAATGTGCCATTAGCTTCTAGAAATCTCTAGGTGATCATGCCACAGGGTGACATTATAGCAAAAAGTTTGGAAGCAAGTAAAAAAAAAAACAAAAAACCAAAAATACCAAAGTTACTTTGTGGATAACAAAAGTTCACACAGTTCAAGTAGTTGTAATTCAAATTTGGAAAGAGTATTAACACTTGTGCTTTGAAGTACAGAGTTGATACTAATTACTTGAAAAACGTTCCTTGACTGAATATTTTTACAAATTTATCAGTGATCAGGTGCCCAAAATTTTGCAAACATACAAATAATTCTCAAATATGTAGCGATAGCAAATAATCTCTGTTAAGTACTGTTTCTCTACAAATGTTTCTTCATTAGATGTCTAGAAACAAAATCAAGACTGGGCTGTCAGAAATAGATTGGAATATTCAATGCTATTTTGAACTGTACTGTTGTGGTACGTACCAGAAGGAATTTAGCAAGAACAAGCCAGGTAAAAACAATAACAAATTTTCATCCTTGCAAAAATGAAGAGCTTGTAAATGACACAACAAACTCCTCCCCAGAAAAACACTCACTGCTTCCTCCCCAAAAAATCCAAAAAATACCAGCAAAGAAATAAATTACTCAGGACAAGGAAAATATTTAATGTTTCCTTTTGGCCACACATTTCCATCTCAGTGAGAGTGCTAGTGGGTCAGCTAGTGGGGCAGCCCACCAAAGCAGCAGATAGGCTAATAGCCCTCCACTTGCCAACAGACTTTTAGTCACTCATGCTGAAAGCCATGAGGTCCCTGCTAGCCCAGTGTAGCTGGGTCTAAAGTCACTTTCATGAGTCAAATTCAGCTCTAACATCAATGGCTAAAACATCAGTAATGAGAAGAAAAGCCTCCCAAATATATCAGCCAAAGGCAAATCACTGCGAAGTAAAACATGATTTAAATGTCCTACAGCTTTCCCAAGGAAGAGCAAAGAAGAGAATTTGCAAAACCTTCAAAAGTGAATCTCACACAAATAAACTGAACTATCTTAATAACTTTATCTACCTGAACAGATTAATGAGCTTAGTCTAAATAATATATATTTTTTTCTAATAGGAGCTGATTATTTAATTTCTTCTTCAACAGATGATTGCAGGCAGATCAAAGGCTAAACATTTCTGCTTTTCACCAGCAAGGTCATCACTGCAAGATTCACAGCAAGCAATTTCCCCACAGTAGCAAGCCCTAATTAGATTTCTACTTTCTTACGTATGCACATCATCATTACAAAGGATTACTGCACAGCTCTACTCCTTGACTGCCAAATCTAATATTTTTCCATGGTATCAATTCACATTACATGGAATGAAACAAACTAAGCATATTATTTCATTTTATTCTTGACACTAAAAAGAAGTGCCTATCCAAGGTTCTTGTGAAAGTGTCAGAGAATTTCATGGCAAATGTTGCCAAGAGAACAATAATGCGTTTCTGTCCATTTGAAGTTATTTACACTTGAAAAGTTCAGAGAAGGATCAGGAGTGCCTAATCCAAATTGTGCATATAGAACTCATGAAAATACATCTGCTGATTTTGACAGCAGGTACCTCCTGTAAATATCAAAGAAATAAAATCTATGGAAAGGACAATGAATGGTACAACTTTTTTATTTAGGAAACGATAACAGGTAAAACATTCGGGCTTGGGGAAACTAGGCTAAGATGTTTACAGGCCACACACAAACACAAGGGAAAATACAAAGATAATTAAATAAAAAGGAAATTTTTCATCAAGTATGTAGCTGTGTATCCTTCTGTATCCTTCTGTTCAGTGAGTGGAGTTGTTGGCACTCCCCCATCACAAGTACACAGTTGGGGTGAGAATGTGTCATAGGCGTGTGTATTTGCAATATAGAAAGAAGCCTGCTTTTCATCTCAGTACTAGGAGAACAGTTATTGATCAGAAAGTGAGCAAGATTTTAGATGACAGCATATGAAAATTCAGGACAGAAAATTCCTTCTTCAAATAATTCAGTTTAAAATCAAATAAAGAATTACACATGTATATATGCTTTTATGGATTTGGTTGAGGTGATTTAGAAATCTGCGTGTAATATCCAAAGTGCACCAGTGATTTGAAAGACTAAATCTCAGTGAAGATGAAGTGTACAGATATTTTTTAAAATTCTAACCTGTGCTCTGTGCTCTCCACCACATATTATATGTCAGTAAGAATATTAATAGAAGATACTATGTTTTAGAACAGTTGTGGTTAGAAATTATTTTAAGTATATGTAAAAGCCACTAAAGTAAATAAATACCTGCTACATGCATTTTGTTACACAGCAGAAGTTATTAACAACGTGCATCAGAAATCAGTGCACTTAACATAGTTTCATAGTGCACAACAAGGGAGAGTTCAAACTAAACAGTATTCATAAAGCTTTTACCTTAATTTCGTAAGTTGTTCCAGGGTTAAGATTGGTAAGAAGAACCTCCAGACTATCTGGCTTTGTTGTGACCTGTGTATAAGCTGTTTGCATCCACGGGCAGACCTCTTTATATTTAACAATGTAGGACAGAATTCTCCCATTTGGATGCTGTGGTGTATTCCATGACAACAGAATTCCAGCAGAGCCAACTCTTTCACCTGCAAGTAATGCAGGGGGACCAGGATCTAAAAATAAATAAATAAGCAATATGTCAAAAACGGTCTTCAATTAAATTTCCAAATGATGGAGACATCCTCATAGTTACTGTAAATAAAAAAAATCATCTGCCAGCAAAAATAAGAAAAAGTACAGAAGACCAAATGTACAGTTTAATAAGCTTTGTTTGTTTGTTTGTTTTCCATTCAGTTGTTTGTTTGTTTCTGGCTACAGTACTGTTACAAAAAAAGATTAAATGAAATTTTGAACTTCAGGAACATTCTTTTTTATGAATGCAAAATATGTAACATCATAGCAAACAAAACAACATAATGCCAACTTAATATTTCAGATATTCTAGCATGCTTAATTTAAGTTCCTTTCATTAAATAAAATAAATTACACTCATAAAGTATGTCTGATATGGCTATGTTTTTCTGAAACATCTCAGAAGACTGCTGTTCCATGCATGGATATTATTTTACAACTAAAAACTTTTCAGAAGTTTATCAGTTGCTTTCCTTTGTGTTTTCAGGGTTTTGTTGCTGTTGTTGTCGTTGTTGCTTTTTTTTTCTCTCTCTCTCTCTCTCTCTTTTTAAAATTTTAAATAGCCAAGCTAATGGATGAATACCACCACTACTCACAATGAGGGTTTATTCTGAAAAATCTAATAAATTCTCATGCTCTCATAGAACACCTCTGATTCAGTATATATTTTTTTACATTTAAAGAAAATTAAAAATTCTGTAGTACTATGTATAATAGTAAATACAAAAAAGAAATCATTGTTAAAAAAAAAAAGAAATAAAACATAAGCAGTCATTTTTAACTTACTTGTGACATTTGTTGTCACTGTTCTACCGGCAGGTGAACTGTATGTGGAAGAAGAAACTGTAGAAACTGTAACGTTGTATGTTGTTCCAGGTGTAGTGTTATAAAAGTCAGCCTAAAATATGACATCGGATTGTTAGCAAGAATCATGAAAATGAATGCCCCATCCCCCATAACTGAAAACAAGAACAACAACAATAGAAGCCCCAACCCTGTAATTTTAAGCATTGCGATACTGAGAATAATTACCAAAAAGGCTGGTAAATGAGCTTTTAGAAATATAGCAGCATTTGCAACTGTAAGAAGAGCAGTTCATACTTGCTAGCTACAGCACAACATTTTATCTTATTTAGCTACCCTCCATACTATTAATTTTATCACAGAATCACTTGTCAGTGTATCTATACAGGTGTTTCTGCAACATCCTCATTATTCAAGCATATATTTAGCATTATAAAATCACCTCTTGAAAGAATAAACACAAAGCAAGTCTTGAAAAGCTTCCAACGTTCTGATGGTTAAGTAAACCCATCATTTGAAATAAGCATAATTAAAAACTTTTAAACAGTCATTAATACAAAATACCTGTATCTGTGTAGTTCCAATAAAAAACAAAAGCAAACCAACCAGAACAGCCATTACTTCTGTTAATATTCTTATATTTTCCAGACTGTAGAACCAAAAAGTCCTCCTATTTCTTTTTGATGCCTCAGCAGCGAAATGTTGCCTGCATTAATGATTTAAGCACAGATCTTCCTGGCAAGTACACAATTAATGAGTCTGTATTACTCAACAGCTCTGCCCTTCCTTTGTTAAACTATTCATGAACCTTGGATGACTGACTGTATCCTTGTAGCAGACTTGAAAAAAATAAAAAAAAGAGAGAGATTCGCTAACTGTTTTAAGGTACCAAACTCTGGATGCTGAAAGGTGCTTTCAGTAATTTTATATGAATACCTCTCTGGTCACATCTGCATAAAATAGCTAAGGAAGCAACCTTGCATTCTTCATCAGTACGCTGCACAAGGAAAAGCTGGCTGTGCAAGTCCTGTAATAAAAGCACATACTTGATACTCTCTAACTCCAAGATCTAAGATAACAACAGATCCATGGTCAGGAATAAGATCCACACGAAATCTGTCTACATGTCCATATGGTAGTCTCCAATACAGGGAAAAAGAATCTGATGAAACATTGAAGAATTTAAGCCCTTCTGGTTTTGCAGGTTCTAAAAGGGAAACGTGAAATATAAGATGTTAAACTAAATACATCCTTGACAAATATATAAGTAGTTACAACTGGCTATAAAAGCACCCAGGAACAGCTTACTCACTCCAAGAAGGATAATTGCTAATTAGCCCATGCGCAACAGCATTTTACAATACAGTTGCTGCACTACTTCTGAGATATGGTTGATAATCTCTGAACTATGCTGTGTAGATATTGTGGAGATATACTCAGGTATCTCAGTCCACTGTTTGGTTAAGCAAGAATCTCAGCACAGTCTCAGTGCTTCTGCTGTACTCAACCTTAAAAGTTAGCACTACTGCTGTACCAAGTAATGCTACTACAGATTTTCTGTTCTGTTGCTTGTTACAAAATAGTTAATTCTTTTTAAATAGTTTTCATATATCTGAAATCCAAGTAATTCCAGGAAATCTAATTAGTTAAGTCTCCTATTTTTTTATTTTGGACTCCTTTCATTAAAGCCATGTTTTCACATGTTCCTGAAATGTCATCTCACTTTCTTATTTTTCTGCCCTTTCAGGCACTTTTAAATCTGTATCATTCACTCAAGTCCTACCAATGAATCATACTGTAGCTTCATCAGTAGCTCATTAAAACATTACATATCTTTAATATTGTATTATTGATCCACATGCACATAGCCATAGTGCAGATAGCTAAAAACAGTTCCTGTGCATACCTGACACAGCAAGCCCCATCAGAGATGCTCTTTGTCACATGCCAGATATGCACTACCTTGCACTGTCCTCTGACTCCCTTACTAACTTGTTTCTTCTGAATTCGAACTAAGTCTTCTGAGCTGTTTATACACTAATAATGTCCTTTTCAGTTTAAATATCACATCACTTTTATTCTGAAAGAGTTCCACTCATTTTTATTTACTATAAATCTATTTAGATTATGTATCCTTCCTGAACTCTTTTCCCTGCAGTTTCAAACAGATCACTACAGCTCTGCTACCAAATATTCTCCCTGAAATGTTCATGCATCCAAATGTCAACACTAGGTTTTTATACTCAGTATTTATTTCTTGCATATATGATTGGGTTTTTGTATTCCTTTTAATTTATTTTAATACTAACAGGGAAAAAAAAAATCAATGTAGAGAATTGCAAGTGTAACCGAGAGCACATCTTCTTCCTTTTATTACACTTATTTAAATTATAAGTCCTAGTGTTACCATTAGTACTACTATTTCCAGACACTATGCTTGTACAGGTCTTTTATACAAACCCATGATTAAAATCTGAGTTATCATAGTATTTAAATCTGTCTGCCTCAGTCGCATTATTTCTGAATCAGCAGCAGAAGACAGCCTAGAAGATTCCACATGGAAAGAGAAATGTAGTGCCATGAAGCTAATAATAGTCCTACTATTACCCTATGATTGAGAACTACCTCTTCCACTGACACTGAAAAAAGTTTCACTTCTACCCTCTTGCAGTTTTAACCATGCCACCAATGCAGCTCACTTGAGCCTCAGAGCACCTGGTCTTCTACTGTGCTCCTATTTCATGTACATGTTAACATTCACTTCTTACCAGCAGTGGCCAGTATACTTGTGTAAAGTATACAGCCAGCATATCTGCGTGAAGCACAAAACAACTTCCTGCTCATTTCACTGACATAATTCACTGCAGTTGAGAAGATACATCACGGAGCATGGTGTGCAAAATGCAACATGATAGTTTTTCCCAAAATTAACCATTATAAACCATAAGGCTCAGCATTGTGATGTAATCTTGACACGTTTAAGCAAAAGCAATCACAAATGGATCAACCAACCTTATTTAAATCTCTGAATTAGAAAAAATATTAGTAATGACTAAGTATTACAGTATTGTGGTCATGGATCAACTTATAAAAGATGTGCAAGATTTTTCTTCATAGTTTTTCTCTCAAGACAACTACTTCAAAGTAAACATAAGGATTTCCACCTCTATGTCATTGCATTTTAAAGACTTTTCAAACTCTTGCTTCAAACCCCCTGACTACAGCTGAAGCACATGATCCCTAAAGCACACACGCAAATGTGTGTCATTACGTGTCTCATGACATGTCAATGAGAACCTTCAATACTTCTCAGGTCTCTCTCTGTCATTGTCACAGGTAAAACTTCCAAAAGTGGTATAGGAAAGTAGTAACAGAAATTCTGGAGTACCTTTTTGCCTTTTAAATTTCAGCTGTATTTTACATTATTTTATTGCATTAAACTGCAGGCAAATGTCAAGATTGAGATTTTACCCCATAATGTTTTAAGAACAAATCCAATAAGAAACAGTTTTTGAATGGAACATTTTCCATTCTAAAGCCCTAACTCTGCAAACATTAAAGGTTAAGTTCAGATAATGCATAACCCTTTGCAGGATTAAGACCTGCAAAATAACGAAGACATTAAACATGGCCAAAAGGCATGCTACACATATAAATAATATTATTTCTGGTAGTGACCACTAGATTTAAGTTGCGTACATTACAGATAATGCATGTCCACAACCACAGCAAACTGTTACATGTAACCTCTCTTGAAATTCCCATGTTATTCAACCAGTGATACACACAAGGCTAAATGGTTATTGAGAGCTACCATTCGTCTGCAAGTAGAAAAAATAGAAAACTGTACAGACCTGCTACAATTTCAATGAAGGCAGGAGCTCCTTCAACATTGCCTTGCAGTCTTTGCAGTGTGAAATTATAAATACCCCCAGCAGTCAGATTTGTAACACTGAAGTTAGATACTGCTCCTGGAATCATGAACTTGCTCATAAAGGTGCTGTTTGACAAAGATGCTTTGTAAGATGTGAAGTTAGTCTTGGTTGGATTCCACATTAAAGTCGCAGAGGAAGTATTTACCATTTTCAATGCCAAATTGCAGATCCCAGCTGGTTCTATAGTAAAGTTACTCAGATTAATAAAGACAATTTTAATACATATTTCTTGTAAAAAATGTAACAAAAATATCAGCATTTGAAAATAAATGGTTTTTATTTAAATGATTTTTGGGTTCAGAGATTAATGAAATATTAATGCACATTTTAGAAGTACGTTTGTATAGATATCTAGTAAGTAGTTCCATCATATTACCCAGAATAAAACTTGACAGTGTCACTCTACTGCGCACTATGTAATTTATGGAAGAGAATTCCAGACTTATCTAATCTTCTACTAGAACAATAGCATTGAGCAATCAGAGTGAAAAGGAAGTCTTTGAGGTGATTTTATTCAATTAAACATTTTCTGAAATGCTTCATAAGACATATGATTTTAGAAAATTGTTCATTTTAGAAAGGGAAACAAAAAGTGCATAATCACGGTGATGAATCCTTTATTCCTCTTGGAATATCCAGAATTCTAAAAGTGTAGATATTTATCGTAAATAACATCTCCATTAATATGCAATGCACACTTTCCATTAGAAAATTAACATTTGCAGTCCTCCAAAAAAAAATGAATGTTGTAATTATTTATAAATTTCTTTAATTTAAAAAAAAAAAGCATTATTCCACTAAAGGCAGCATTATTCAATATGAAATGTCATTAAAATTGTGAGAGTAATTTCTCCATATTCTGGTCATATACTGCACTCATGCCCAGCAGTCATGAAAATATTTGCCTGAAAAGAAGTACTTTCAGGACCAAGATGATAATTATTCTCTTTTATTTTCCAGTGACAAAATTCTGAAGATCTAGTTCATTTTTTTCAGAGATTCATTCATCTTTGTCAAACTAACTGCAAAGCCTTCTAGCAGAGCCTTCCTTCATCAAGGAATTAGAGTCCCAACAAGCCACAGAAAACTCTTCCAAGTGGGGAAGACTAAGATATGTACATATATAAAACCAAGAGTTGATTTATATTTTGATTACACTTATCTACTTTATCAACTTTGTCAGGCTTGTGCTGGAGCTGGAAGAATTTTGAGAGTCCAGTTTTTTATTCAAATGATTACCTACAACTATGTTTAGACTCCTCGACTTCATCAAGGATCCTGTTTAAGCAACTTTGACAAGAGGAAGCAAAATTTTCCCCCTAAAGTTAAACTTTATTTTGTACACTCTGATCCTTTTGCACGACTTGCATGCAATGATTTAAATGCCTCTATACCCATATTTACTTTTATTCAAAAGTATACAAATGACAAGGTGCTTCCTTACTTGTGATGACATTTTTCTCCACAGTCACAGAGGAATCCCAGCCTTTAATTGTCCTTAACTGAAATGCATATTCCATCCCGGGGGCCAGATTTTTCACTACAGCTCTGCTATCATAGACAGTTCTGGTAAATGGCTTTCCATTATTCATTAGACAATATGAAAGCTACGGAAAAAGAGTAATTACTTAAATCCAAAATGATTAAGTTTATGTAATTCTACTTACATATTTATACTTACTTACAATATTATATAAGAAATTATATTATATATTATGTATCAACTATATTATAAAAGGAGTTATAAGTAAAAATATATATTATTAGACTGATGTGTTAATAGAATAATGTAATAACGATGATAGTTTCTTATGTCATACATTATTGCACTTCATAAAATTTATGTTCAAAGATTCTAACTACCTGTTTATATACAAACTTTTATAATATTCCCCATATTTTAGAGACAAAATAAGGAATAGGGCTGAAGTTCTATGTTCCACAAGGCTGATCCACTACTTACTCAAATATTTCTTAATAGTGATGCAAGCATTTTTAATCTTCTAAAAATAGATGGAGGACGCGAAGCCTTTACTCTTGGAGGGAGGATAATAGGTTGTACTCTGACTACTCAATCACACAGCTGTACCAATAAGCTGTGGAATTAACTACAAGATAGAAAGAAGGAATGAATAAAAGAAAGAGCCCTAAGGAATCAGCCACTCAACTGAGCTCACTAGGATACCTTGAAAACTCACTGCTTTGAGTCACTGAAGAGAATAAAAGTGCTGCAGATACCAGTTTTAATTTGGCCCCTTATTTCCTAGAGGCTGTGAGAATTCCTTTTCACCGCCAAGACAACTCTTGAGGTGAAGGAATAAATTCCTGTGATAGTCCTTTCTGTGGAAACAGAACACTGCTGCAGACTATTTCTCATCTGCACTGGTGAAAACCAAGATGCACAGTGTGTCTGCCCTTCAGAGGAGGGCTCTAGACAAACATTCTCAGCACGCATATCTGCAGGGGTTTCTTGGTAGTGGCAGTACTGTTAGATGAAGATGGTTTGCAGCTGTTTATGTCAGTGTGTTCTGTCTGCTCACCAATTATTTCCTCCAGGAGTGGAGGGGTCATACAGGTGATCTGAAAGAATTTAGATTCAGCTGCTGTGGATCTGGGAAGGAATAGTGCAGTTCCCTTAGGCATCTACTTATTGCATCTACTTATTGTGCTGACACAAGACCTTTTAATGCATACTAAATCTTGGAGACTGTCATCAACTCATTAGAATTACAGCACTGCAAAATGCTAGAAGCAAAGCTATAGATTAAAAATTTACATCTAGCATAAACAAGTTAGGAAAGTTTCTTTTGTGTACTCTTTTTTTTATGTATATTCCATAGAAAGTTGTGAGCTGGGACAATTAATTTTAAATGGTTAGTAAAATGATCCCTTTTATGCAGGTGCACTTCACTAAGCAACCAGCCTACTGAAGCCTTTCCTATTAAAGATTTATAGACAACCTCATTTATTCTGATAAAGCACTGTCTAATGTGGCTGCTTACTGTATGAGATACCAATACCAAGCAATAATACAGTGCCATAAAGATCAGTATTACAGATGACAATTATTTTCCATGGGATTATAAAAATAACCTGACCACACACAAAAGTGTGTCAGAGCTGCTTCAGAACATGAACAAGAGAATCAAATTAAATTTTGAAATTTGTAAAAATACTCCAAACTACATTCAGCAAATGGTGCTGGTGTAGGTTAACTGTCTGGCTTTATTCATTCAGATCAATGCAGCTGCACACTAATGAAGAGAGAAGAACTGCTAAGAGACAATGCTTAACAGTACTGACACTTCAGTGGTGTGGGGAGCAGAATTGGATACTTTAATATTGGAGTATAAACTACGTAAAACAATTAGAGCAAGGTACTTTGTTTCACGGTTTTTCTATGTAATGAAAAATATCCTAGCCAGTAAGTTACAGTACAGGATGACACCTCAAAATCATCATCAATTCAAATGACAAGTTTACTACTAAACAGTTTATTACTGAAGAGTTGACTGTATGACCGTGTTTATACAGTGACTTCAAAAGGCAAAGGATAATCCAAGATAGGCTGCAAAAGACAGGATACAAAAGAGACTGGTTGAATGTCTCAGTGAAACATGATCCACAAACCAAGTGTTTAGATGTCACAGAGAATTGTTTCTGACCAGAGAACTGGAAGAAAAGAATTCTATATTTTAAGCTAAGTGTGGCAAAGGATATGCTTCAAAATGCTAATGATGACAAGCCAGTCTGTAATACTAACCACAGAATATTAGAACCTGACCATCTCTAGAAACAATATTTCCCTCCCATAATTACATGGTTTATGACGACAAATAATTACTGTTGTAGATACATGTTATTATACATATGTTTGTATGTATTTATCTTACTATACATGCAAGATAATAATTTCATTGAGAAATTTATAAGATTGCATTGTTTTTCTTCCCACTCTTATCTCACCTGAAACTTATCAAATCCTCCTCTTGGTAGTTTCCAAGACAAATATACTGTATTTTCTTCCTGCCCAAGCACCTGCAAGTCTGATGGTGGATCAGGACCTGAGGTAAGAGTACGAGAGCATGCAAAATTTAATAGCAAAATATTTTATACTGAATTGAAGGAAATACTGCTGTAATTCATTACTTTACAATTCAACGTGGTTACAGATTTCAAACTGTGCAGAAATGGGGAAAACTCACTTATCTCCACGTATTAGCAACTGAATAAGAAATACAAGCAGTGTTTGTAAGTTTTTGTAGAAACATTCCATTCCTGACAGCATGCTGATTCAATTATCATAATTCCATTAACTTCATAGGAAATTTATTTGTATTGAAAAATCTTCATTTGATAACTTTTAAGAATGTTAAACTTGAAAAGAAAGACACACATACATTAATCTAGTCACTTATTTAATTGATTTAAATAAATTCATGCATTGATTTAATAAAAACTATGTTTTTTAGAGAAAACATTAAAATGTAAAAATGAATTGTGAACCTACAGGTGTTAACCTTGAGAATGGTGGGGTGACTTCTTTTCAGTCCACTGGTTGTCACAATACTAATCAGGAAATCAGTGCCTGGCAGAAGTCCCTCAAGTTTGTACATTCTACAAACGTCAAAGAGATTGTTTTCTTTAGGATTCTAAAATACATGCATCTTAATGCTTCTAACTACTTACAACATTATGGATATTATTTCTTTATAATTTCTTTATATGACACTAGATGTCACTTACTATAAAATAGAATTCTTAAGTGTTCTTTTTTCACACAGGTACAGTAGCATTTATCAAGTAAATCATCAAATATATATCACATGTAAGTAATACTGCAGACTACTTATTATACATATAGTATGAAATATCTGATTTCAGTTCATGTTAGTTCTTTTTTAAATAGCTGAAGATTAAAATGTAATCCTCATACCTTACACCAGAAGACAGCATGTTCTCTTTGTTGAAGATCTTGCTTTTTATTGAAAGGACATATCCATCAAATTTACTTTGGGCTGGTGGCCAGGTAACAGTTATTGATTCAGAGTCTCTGCTATAGTTCAGATACTTAACTGCACTTGGTACTGTGTGACAACAAGAGGCAATGTTACTTTTAAAATATATCTTAAACACACTATTCTATGGCAGGACTTTTTTCAACCAAATGTGATGAAAACTCCAGAAAAATGTTTATGTCCTTGTTTTTCTCAATGAGAGACAGATAATACCACTGCAGTAATGAGTGTAGGAGCTTTTATTACCCACCAGACTCCAAACAATTGCTCTGTAATTCTATTTAATGTAGTTTTGACATCACTGATGTGTAGTTCCTCAAACACTTACAATTTCTAAGGAAATATCAACATAAGACCTAACTTGCTTGGCTGAGACCAAAATTCCTGCTAGTAAAATATCTTGTTTTCAATGGCAGCTAAAAGCAGATGTCTACAGAAAACAAGACTTACATGTAGTGATAACCTTCCAGGTTATTTCCTAGTGTGCAGCCCATGGATTTCTTGAGCCAAACTACAATCATCACCCAAAATATCCTGTGGGCAGGAGTTCTGCACCTTATCTACAAATTTAATAAACAACTATCTCCTTTTGCTTGTCTCCTGCTTGCTCTTTTCTGTTTCAAGTCCTCAGTTCTTGCAAAAAGAATATCTATGCATTTTTTCTTACTTACTCCATAATTACTTCCCCACGACTTACCCTCTCAGAAAAATTTTTCAGACATCTACCACTGTTTCTATGTCAGCTTTAGTTGATGGTTCCTTGAAAGCAAAATATTAAATATCTTTGACCATGCTTGCTGCCAACTGTAAATCTTTTTATGACCTATACTTATTCACATTAGGAACCTGTTAGAGGAAATTATATAATTTCAGACACATCAGCCAGAGAGAGGTAAGGCTGCTGCTGCTTCGTGTCCCCAGGCCAACCAGGCTGAAGATGTATTCCTAGAAGGCAGAGCATTCACATGAACCGAGACAGCACTTATGGCCTCATAATCCTCCCCTGATCTCCCCCAAACTGATCATCCTAGGAGATACACAGGTGCACTCAAAGTCAGAGCTGGCTGCTCACACCCATGCTTGCTCCCAGGCACTCCACCTAAGTCCTGGCTTACCCTGGCCCCTTTGCAGTTAGACATTCACACACACACTCTCACACCAGAACTAAAACAGAGCTCTGCTTCTGAGAATCCAACATCCTAGCCTAAAGTAAAACTAAATTTACTGAAAAAAAACAAAACAAAACAAAAAACAAAAACAAAAAAAAAAAAAACAAAAACAAAAACAACAACAACAAAAAAACTGTATTTACTACTGATGTAAGAAGCCAGTGAAAGAACATCAGAAAACTAATTTATAGAATAGAATCATAGAATCACAAGGTTGGAAGTAACCTGTAAGATCATCTAGTTCAACTGTCTTCTCATTACCATTGCTACCACAAACTAAACCATATCTTAGTTCTAAACCATACTTAGTTCTGAACAAGTAAAAACTCAGTAAAAACTGAACAAGTTCAAACTCAGCAGCGAAGCGAAAACAGAAGTTTAAAAAAAAAAGACTTTGCTTTTTCTAGTGCTGATAACCAGTCTGCAAGTACCAGTTGTACACTAGCAGCGTAAAACTGCTCGAATCATTATGTAGTTAAAACAGGAATGAGTTGTTCACCACAACCAAATTCAAGTGCATTTACTTGAAAGGATACAGTTGAAGAATAAAGAAAAGAACAGTGAAAGAGAATAAGGAGAAAATAATAAGGATGATTTAATTCATTTTTTCTATTTCAAACAAAAATAAAGTTCAAATAAATGTAGAAGAAAACAAGGGATATAAGAAGAATAAAACAAGTTATGAATGTAGTGACACTGAGGCCTCACCTGTCTCTATTTCCTTTGCAACAAGTATACTATCTCTGAAACCTTCCTTTTCTGATCGAACTGTAAAGCTGTACAGCTTACCAGGAATAAGGTTGGAAAATGTTGCTGTTTCTTGCTTGACTTTCTGGACCTAAAAAGCCAAACAACTGTTTGCAAAATATGCTTCTGTTATATTAGCGGCACCACCACCTATTTTAGTGGGATGCATAGCTTCTAATTTAATCTCTGAATGCTTAATATGAAATTTTACAAAAATAACTGCATTGACTGAACAGTCTTTTCAAAAAGCATACCCTGAAAGCACTTGCACAGTTTGTACATGTGACTTCATATTGCTGAAAATCTCCTTCTGCACGGTCCCAGGTAATCTGTATTGAAGTGTCTGTCACATTGCCTTCTTGTATACTGAGTGGTGCTGCTAAGCCTACAGGAAAACATAAAAACTGTTACTGTTCAGTCCAACAATTTTGTGCCTTCTGTGGAGATATCAAAGAGGATCGATAACAAATTCAAGCAAGCAGCGGGCAAAATCTGATTTCAGGCATTTCAGGAAATAAAGTTCAGGAAATAGGCATTCTAAAGCAGAAAAAAATGGAGAAAGAGCAGAGATAATACAGGCACTATTCAAAGTAAACTGCTTTCTTGTTTTTCTTGAAATCAGATGGGGCTGAACATGCTGATGCATGTAGGCAGGAAAATCCTCCAGAATAAAGTTAATCCCTCCAATACTACTGCCACTGTGCTCTGAGTTGACCTAAATTTTGTCAGAGAGATCAGCAAAACCAAGTAGGCTAGACACAGCAAATGCCCTTTATCCCTAATCAGTATAGCCTTGTATGAGATTATATTACAAAGCATTTTACACTTCTGTCTGCATTTCTCTTATTCCAATCCAGCTCTTTCTGCCTGGAATGTACAAAAAATTACATGTTTTCTAAGAAAAAAATAGGTTTGTATTTCTTTTCCAAGGTTCTGGAGACCCAACAAAGACAGATCAAAAGTAAGTTTTCTGAAGAACTGTTCTCTTATAGTGATCAAAACACAACTTTTATTAAGATTATGTCTTAAGAAAAATGTTTCAAGGTTTTCATTATTTGAAGAGTATTTTTTTTCATCCATCATGCTCTTATTTTCTTCCTTGCTTCCTTTTACACCGTCTCAGTAGTACTTTTTATAACATTTCCACTCTGAGGAGATAGAGTAGAAATGAATGTCAAATAAAAATAATAAAATATGTGAAGAAAAACTTACAGAAGTACATTATCATAAAAAACTGAAAATTCAAAACACAGAATTTCAGTAGATATTTCAAACAATTGTTTAAGTCCTTATTAAAATTTCTTTTTGAAAGACCTTATTAAAAGGTCTCTTACGTATGATCTTTGTGTTGGGGATTTTTCCCTTAATAATCATAATTTCTATTTTGGAAACTTCAAGCTATTCTTCCTTGTTTAAAGATGCAGTGGGAGCAATAAGCTTGCTAATTTTCGAGACAGAGAAGCAATTCCACTGATGCTGATCACCCTGGCTGAAATAAATAATTAAAATATGTCTTGTTTCCCCACAACAGTTTAATACAGCCTAAATTCCTGAAATACGTCCCAGATATTTTTATAGTCTTGACACAGAAACAGACTTTAGAATGTTTAGTAATGATAAGGGATAGTTATAGTTTTGTTTGAAGAAGTACTATTTGCTTACACAAATATAACTGGATGATTTGTAAATAGTATGTATTTCTTATTGCACTGAAATAAAACTAAAGTTAGAGGTTAGAAATGAAAATTTAACATTATACAATTTTATAGGAATCAAAATACTCACATGTTTTTACACCAGTTACATGGTAAGAGGAGCTCAACATTTCTCTGCTTTTTGCGAAGACACGGAAATCATACTCTGTTCCTGGAGTAAGGTTTTCAACTGTTATTTTGCCATCACTTTTCAAACTGAATGTTCTGTTATGTCCATCATTCATTGTAACATATATGCCATCAAATACTCCAGTATCAGGCATGCGAACAAATAATACCACAGCATTACTATAAAGCACAAAAGGAATTACTATTTGAACAGGCTTGGGCTCTAAACAAAGGAAAAAAGAAGAAAAAAAAAGCCACATTAGATTAACTGAAAATAAGAAAAGACCCAGTAAGTCTGAAGCAACTGCCCTGAGACTATACTTGCATGGTGCAGACAGGTACCTGGTGCAGGTAATAAAAAATATAATTGCTCAGAAAGAATAATCAACCTGATCTTTTTAGGTGTTTATTACTAAAATCCTGAAGAACTTGGCAAAGGATTTAGAACCAAAGCAAGTCAGGTTTCCACAGGTATCAAGCACAATGCACCAAGAAGGTTGGTAGAGCAATAGAAGCAATATACCGATATGCATGTGTGAACATGGAGATAAGCAAGGAGAAGGAGGTATGTTTGATGGGCTGATATATTGAGTTTTCTTCCCACGTAGCTGGCTCTTACAGATGGGACAATCCCATCATCTATTCTGTGAATGAGATATTAAGTGTAATGCTATATAAAATATATTAAAAAAAATAATACTGCAACCACTTAAAAAAAATGACAAGGCATCATTTACCATATCTATAATCTGACAGATGTCGCTTTTACATATCACATATATATAATGAGTGAGCCCTGGCCATTATTTTCACATACAAAAAAATTTAAAAAACCCAAAACATTATACTGTGCCAAAAGCATTTCAACATGCCAGTAAACAAACACTAACAGAAAGGCACCTTCGATTTTTGAAACAAAAATTTACAGCTTTTTCTCTTTCAGATACTGCTACTTCCAACTCAAAATCTTTTCCCAGCACCCTCTCACTAACAGAAGGGTAATTTCTCTCACATTTCACAGGATGCCTAACTCATCTCTACCCAAAAGACTGTTTCAATCATTCCTATAATTTCCTATTTCAAATCAACAATTTGCTTAATTTCTTCACTCAGAGGGAATGGGATTCCATACTCCGATCCTCACCACGGTTAAACAACATTCAGTAATACCAATGTGTTTCCCAAGGCTGCATCTCTCTGAACATCATTAGCTTTGCCTTTAACAGTAAGAACTGAATCAATGTAATTCATATTCTAGTTTTGATTCCTGGCTATTAAGCGAGTGTACTTGACATGATAAATCTGTTAGTAATTTGTTAGTAATGATAACAAGCGTGATGTTGAGTGTATTAGTCTGTAATTTCCACTGCTTAACAACATCTTACTTAAAGTGCATTGCACAGTCTTGAGTTCACTCATATTTCCATTATTCACACTTGCCACTGCTATTTCATAAGTCATTCCAGGAATTAGAAGATCGATCTTAAATTCTTCTGTATTGTTTATTAGAAACTTTTTAGTTTCACCGACGTCTGCACTAGGTTTCACCTGAATGTAGGCCTCCTGACCCTCTTGTGACAGTTTCCAGTGAAGGATTACACTCTCTTCTTGCACATCCTCAGGCTGAATAAAAACAGCTGTAGGTGGACTGACAGCTTTATCAAAGAAAAAGAATTTCAGTATAAAACCACAGCTCAAACATACCATCCCTTAAGAAACTCTTCCCAAAAATAGTTTCCTTCATTCTTACTTCTAGATATTTTATGATTTTAAACCTACTACTTATGTATTTATTAAACAGCCTGTAGACAGTTTTTAGACACTTACATGTTACAGGCAGATTCTTCCACTTTTTCTCATAAAAATAGTGCCTGATTTTACAAGCATATTCTGTTCCATTGAATATATACAGACACAAAAGACGACACAATCTGAGTCACAGTATCAATGATTTGGAAAAACTTAATCTGTCTTCAGCAACATTATTTGAGACATCGTGGAAATGTTCCTACTTTGTTAAAATTACATTAGTATATGAACCATAAGTCAGTATGCATCAAATATGATGCTACCACTTCAGAACATAGTATTATAGCTTAAGTCATCAAGTCAAAAAGAAGATACATACTGCCATGGTACATGACAGGTACTTTCACTTCTTTGAAAGGTTCTGAAGATTAAAATTATTAAACAGAAAAAATACAAAAGAATTGCCACAATTTTCCCTCAACATGTACCAACAAACCTCAATCTGCACATAACTTTAAAAATATATTTATGCATCCCATTCTCAACGTAAACTGTCTAGGGGAAAGAATAAAAACCAGCCAACCGAACAGAAAATTGATACATCACCTGTTGTGATTAATATAGGCTTTTCATGGCAACTTAGAGTTCCTTTCTCTGCTACATTCTGCAAATATAGCTGGTACTGATGATAAGGTTTTATATTTCCTATTACTGTTGATGTCTTGTTTTTTTCAACTGGTAACTGTTCCCAGGCATTGGTTTCACTATCCAAAATGTTAATAAGGTAATAATGAAAATGAGCACAGGAGGAATGCTGTGGAGGGTTCCATTTTAAATGTATTTCTGCAGATGAAACATATGTAGTCTCTAACTTCTGGGAGTGCAATGGCCCTATTGAATAAGATTAGAAATAGAAAATAGGGTAAGAGCTTCTGGTGTCTCTTGTAGACTTTTTTCCTCTTAAAAACAAAACAAAACCTTAAAAAAAAAAAAAACAAAAAAAAAAACCTTGAAAAGCTAACAATATGGACTTAAAAATAGTCTTAAATCAAATAAAGAAATCTTGACAGTTTGACTAATATTGATTTGCAGAGGAATACAGTCACTGTCAAATTTAGGTTTTATGAATTAGCCAGCTCTTACGTAGAACTCGGTCTCCTCAGGAATGCCCTTTCTCTCATTATCTCAGAGATGATATGGTACAAATGGTATGAGTTGCCTAAGTTGGTTAAAACCTGGTCCTAATGAGATGAACAGCAAAAATCTACAGAATTTCAGAAATTGTTCAATGCAATTTTTTTTTTTTATCAAGCATTTTAAAACAACTCATGTGTTTCCAACACCACTTACAGCAGTTCAGTCACTAGTCCAACCCTACAATTTGTGATTCTGTATTTCTGCAACAATCACCTCCCTCACCCTGCTGGCCACCTCTCTTCAGATGCAGCTCAAGATAAGCACTCGAGCATAAAAGCAAAATAAAGATTTTGGAACAGTGAATCCTGCTTGTTGGATTCTGAATTCACATTCAGATTTATTTCTAATTTCAGACTAATTATCAATACAAATAATAACAACCAAACAATTTAAAAACGTATGATTTTGTGATTATTATTGCTATTCATTTTTGTAACTTACTTGTTTCTACCTTCAGAATTGGACTTAAGACAGCCTGTGCCCCTTCAGGGTTCCTTGCCACTAGTAAAAACTTATAGCAAAGACCAGGACACAATTGCACAATTTTCACTTGAGTTGTATTCACAGGCAAGCTCAGGCTGTGTGGTTTCAAATGATCAAAATAGTACTTCATCACGAGTGCAAAGCCTGACTTAAGCCAGATATCCATATAACTCCACATAAATGCAACTTCAGTTGTCTTGACATCAGAAACAGTGAATATGGAGTTTTCTGGTATCAGAGGTACTGAAAAAAATAAAAATAAAATAAACATAAAAATAAAAAGCCATTAAATATCATGGACACTTTCTTCATATTTGTATTTTTGAAGATGAAGGGGTGGGAGTTTAAAATTAATGCAGAAGATTGGAAGAAACATAGTTACATTCATATTCACAAATATATGGTAGCTGCACAAAGCAGAAAAATCCGGTGAAGAAATAGCCTGGACCAGTGGGATCTCTCTGAAGGGCATAGCAGTCTGTTTCATTTGCTGGTAGCATCGACAAAGGCGAGACATTAGCCTTTAGGGAATAATGAGATCCATCTGTCCACAAGAGCCGACCTTCCTCCTATGTTAAAAAAAATGCAAGAAAAACAAACAAACATATGCATGTATTTTTGCACTATGTTAAGTCATTACTAAAAGTTTCTCATAGTAAGCATGCCTCCTGAACATCCAAAATTTACGTATTTTATTTCTAAAATTAATTATATGGGAATATTTTGAATGAAAAATATTCCAATGCAGAATTCTACCCCTTCTATTATACTAATATTTTAATAAAAGCCAAAAAGAGTTAATGAGATTGCTCATTACAGACAACCCTTTAAAAATCACTATTAATCAAATAATTTCTCAGACTTTTCTCAATACTTCCATTTACCAATTGTAGTTCTTCCCAAATCACACAATCCATCACAGTGGTCACAATAGGTCATTTAGTAACAAGAGAGCTGGCATCAAGAACTCTCCTATCAAGGATATGGGGAAACTTTTTATATGAAATACTCTCTGCCAGTCCCTTCTTCCACTGGCCTATCCAGCATCCATATTGAACAGACCTTGCTAAGGCAGGGCAAATCAGTATCTCAGAGCTGCATAGCCAACCCTAGGCTTTGGTACCCAATTAAGTAACGGACAATGTGTAAAACGATTTTATTTTTTTTTAATGGTAAAACAGCACCATCTACAGGCAAAAGGACATTCTTATGATGTACTCACAAAAAAAAAAAAAAAAAAAAAAAAAAAAAAAAAAAGGCCAGGAATAAATAGTCTTTATTTTTTTCCCCTGCAATGCCATGCTAAATGATTTCAGTATTTCTAAACATTAGAAATAATTATTCCTCTTACAACTGCCAATATACTAATATCAATACTAATTCTATTCCTATGACAACTATTCAAACAAATAGTCAGAGCAAAGTATTTTTGATTTTAATGAACTGGGTTCAACACATTACAGATTTCTTTCCTCCATATATGTAAAAGCAAAGAAGATAAAACAGACTGACCTTCAAGTCATTAAGACCTGTCCATAACATGACTACGTGGCTAACTGACTGCAGATAAGATAAAATAAAACCACGTTCTTCTTCACTCCCTATGTTAAGAAGATGAGCCTCTTGTGAAGAATTTTCACATGTTTCTTGTGCCACCTTCCATGGCTTGCTCTCCTTACTCATTCTATAGCAGCTGCTTTGGAATGCCAGCCACCCTTTGGAGCAGGTGCCTGTAGGTAAACAAGCATTTTAAGTATTTTAAACACATTCAGTATCATTTACAGTAGTGTTACAGTTTCAGATTTTTTAAAAATCTACATATAGTCAGAAGATGATAGCATTTAATTAAAACATGATTGCAAACCACAAGAGAAAATCCTTATTAATGTGACGTGAAAGTGAGAAGGTGAAGGGCCTGGAGCATCTCCCCTATGAAAAAAGGCTAAGTGAACTGGGTCTATTTAGCCTTGAGAAAAGACGACTGAGAGGGGATCTAATCCAGGTTTATAAATATCTGAGGTGTGAGGGCCATACTGGTGAGGCTAGTCTCTTTTCAGCGGTGAGTGGAGACAGGACAAGGGGAAACGGACATAAGCTGCAGCATAGGAAGTTCCGCACAAATGTGCACAAGAACTTCTTTACAGTGAGGTGACGGAGCACTGGAACAGGCTGCCCAGGGAGGTGGTGGAGTCTCCTTCTCTGGAGACGTTCAAGTCTCACCTGGACGCCTACCTGGTTTAGGTAACCTGCTTTGGCAGGGGAGTTGCTCTTGATGATCTCTAGAGGTCCCTTCCAACCCCTACAATTCTGTGAGACATCCCTCACTCAAAATCTTCACTGTCCTAAGAATTCTGATTAAATTAAAAGACGATTACCTTTAACACACTAAAGCAAAAAAAGAAAACCAATATTGTTTATGCTAATCGCATTCAAAGGAGGGCCACAAAATCGATCCAAGGGAGGGAATACCACCCCTATGAGGACAGTGTGAGAGAGCTGGGGCTGTTCAGCCTGAAGAAAAGGCTCTAGGAGACCTGACAGAGGTCTTTCAGTATCTGAAGGGAAGGCTGTAAAAAGGAAGGGAACAGAGCCTATAGCACTGTCTAACCCTAACCCTAAAGTGCAATTTCATCTAATCTAGAATCATACTAACCACCTCGTTTGGTATAACAGAATCATTTCCAAGCACTGAGGTTGGAAAACGGAGTCTTCAGCACTGTTTGTTGTGACAGGACAAGGGAAAATGGTTTCAAAATAGAAGAGGGGAGATTTAGGCTGGATATAAGGAAGAAGCTTCTTAAAATAAGTGTAGTGACACACTGGAACAGTTTGCCCAGAGGTGGTGGGCACCCCATCCTTGGAGACATTCAAGGTCAGGCTGGATGGGGCTTCGAGCTCCTGATATAGCTGTAGGTGTCCCTGTTCACTGCAGGAGAGTTGCACTAGATGACCTTTAAGAATCCCTTTCAACTCAAAAGGTTCTATGATTTTATGTTTCTATGAAAAATATCATTCTTCATTAGTTTCTGGTTTGTTTTTTACATTTTAAAATTTGAAGTTAACAAACCATTAATAAATTTCCAGAGTTTAGGTAAGTGATCATTTCCCTGATTTTAAAACTACATCATCCTCTCTTTTGTGTTCCCAATTTTAGATATTTTTAAGTAGCCTGATCAAAGCATTACTGCTTTGAAAGGAGCAAAGTAACACTATCAAGCATCCTCAAAAATATTACTCCTTCAACGCATTTCTTACAAAACAGCACAGATAAGTTTGCCACTCAACAGTGCAATATCACTGTTGTTTCCAAAACACTTTGAAAAAAGTCTTCCAAACCCTTACAAAATTCAGAATTTTCCCTGCTTTTCATTGAAACTATATAACAAACTCAATCCACATCCTCAAAAAATTACAATCCCAAACCTTTTGTGTTTAAAGACAAATCTTATCTAATCTAGAATCATAGAATTACCAAGGTTGGAAAAGACCTCTACGATCACCTAGTCCAATCATTTATCTACCACCAATATTGCCCACTAAACCGTGTCTCTACATACAGCATCTACCCTTTCCTTAAACACCTCAAGGGACAGTGACTCCACCCCTTCCATGGGCAACCTCTTCCAATGTCTAACTACTTTTTCAGAGAAAAAAAATCTTCCTAATATTCATCCTGAACTTTGCCTGGTGCAACTTGAGGCCACTGCCTCTAGTCCTATTGGAGAAGAATCCATCTGAGTCTATTTTAAACTGCAAAACATATAATTAGTTTAAAATATTCGCACATACAAATTCAAATTCTTGTTCCTGAACAAGAAAAAAGAACATTTGTGACATTAACATTGTTTCATTTTTTCCAGAAATGAAACAGTATACATCTAAGAGAAAATTGCATAATGCTATACAGATTCTTTGCAATTTACTCCTAATTCTTCTTAAAAGCAGGCAGCACTTCCTCGCATTGATTGTGACTCCAACAAAGCAATGAATACCTGTTTCAGCTTGAACTTCCAGTGACTGAGACATGTTAATAAATTCAAGATGTAATTGGTAAAATGTTAACTTAAATGTATATAAGGTGCCAGGTGTCAAATCATTCCAGACAAAGAATCCACTATTTTTTGGTATAATCCGAGAAGTATCGTTCAGTGAAACTGAAACTGCAAATCCTTTGGTCATTGCACTCAAATTAAAAGATATGGTAGTGGCTGTCACAAGTATTTTGATGTCATTTTCTGAAATTCCACCTAGTAGTCCAAAAAAAAGAAAAAGTCTTTACCTCAGCATAATTATTGACTCAAATCCTTACTGCATCACTACATGTCTGTGTAATATATCTTAAGCAATCATAAATAAAAGTTAAGAGCATAGACTGAGGGACGCTTAAGTACAAAAGCACACAATTTACTATAATAGAAATTAATAGATGTTGATCAAGAACATTAGCACAAGCAGTTTCCTTTAGACTGCTGAATGTCACCACAGTCAGTGGGTGCTGCAGTGTTTCCAGCTTACAACAATTTTTTCCCAATTTTCTGAACATGAGCTAATACAAATTTCTAAAGTGTACTAAGGTATCCTATTAAACTATTTTAAAGCAACTAATAAAATCAAGATTAGAAAGTCCTTTCAATTCTATTTATTAGCAAGACCTGTGATCATAAACAGATCTGCAGATACAAATGATGTGCTTAAGTTCAGTTGCTAGACACACAAATTCTTACACTAAACATTTGCCCCAGTCAGTCACTATAGCAAGATCTTTAAGCTGCTCAATAACATTTTTTAGAGGGAAAAAATGGAAACAAAAATATTAAATATTCAATTCATATATTTATTTTTTATAACTAAGACAAGCAATCAAAACCTTGAGCTGGCATGAAATTCCCAACTTACCTGATGGCTGTCTTTTATAAATTTTTCCCAGAATTACTTCAGTATAATAATGCTTGTAACATTTAGAAATCCCCAAACATCTACATCAGTCCCCTACTACAGAACTGTTACACTAATCAAACAAGTTATAGAAAAATTATTTTTTCTGCTCTTCTTATTTGAAAACACACCTTGATGAAGTTTTCTAGATACTTGAATACTCTCAGGATTTCCATTTGTTTCTCTCTAATCTTTTTCCGAACCAGTCTCACTATAATAATACAAAAATATTTAGTGCTACACTACTTACGTGTCTTAAATGACTTTACACTTAGAATTTGTCCATTTTTTAGGGATTCTATTGTAATGTCATAATGCTTATTTTCCTCCAGCAGAACTGTAGTACTGATAGGCTTTTGCTCAACTTCAGAAATGTTTCTTACATTCTGCAATTTAAAAGAATGTTAAAATACAGTGAAAGTAAGAAAATACAATTAATAAATGTTCTCTAATGTCTTCAAATGTTCATCTAACACTGCAGTATGTGCAACTTAAGGCAAGTTAACTGCAAAATACTCAAGGATGTATAGCAAAATCTGTTTTGATCATTGCAGCTATTAACTGTAGCTATACTAAAATCCCCATATCTTCTTTAAGTTCCAGGACATCCTGTGCTCAAAAAAAGAACAATGTCCTGCAACAAGGATCTGGAGGTAGTGTTTGTATCTTCCCCGCAGAAACTGGACTTCTCCTTCCAACAAAAGAACTTTGAACTAACATATTCTAACTTTGAACATACGTCCATCTATTCTTATTCAATGCCATTGGCTTCAAATGGACTCTGTAAGGCACGAATTACAGAATTTAGCATATTTTTTGAAAAGTTTCTCTTTATTTGCTTTTTTACATTAATCTTAAAAAAAAAAAAATTTAAAAAAAAAAATGCAGTGCAACTTAAATATCCCTCCAAGTACTTCATGTTTAGATTAAATTTACTTTTTGATTGAAAGCATCTGTGAGCTGGTAGGTTACAATGTAATATTCTGCATGTTCTCCTTTGGGAAATTCTGTCCACTCCAACAAAACTGCTCTAGAAGGCTTTCTCACTTGGTCACAGACTAGGCACTCTGAGCCCTGTAATACAAACAGACGTGAACGCAACTTAACAACCTTAGCCGAAAAAATATGTTTAGTTACTTAATTAAAATCTCTGTTAGGTAAACTTGTCAGCTATATTAGTTTTTATATGGAGCAATATTATCAGCCCTACTGTGTGACACACAGAGTCTTCTTAATTTTTACGAGTTTAGGAGGTACAGGTGCTATTTTTATTCTCTTTTCAGAGGTGGCCAAACCATGCCAGCTGAGATTCAAGCATGCCCTACTAGGAATAAAGATCTTCACAGGTTGTTCTGTAAGTCATGCCTTCTATTTCCATGGAAACTACAACAGCTACAAAGAGCACAACAACACTATTTGATAGAATTTTTTTGTAGCTGAGAATTTGCCCTTTTTCAACACAGTCACTGCCATTAGCTATGCGTTATTGTCAGTGTCAGAATTTAGTGACACACCTTTGCTTCATCTACACTTCCATGTCAGATGCCATTGTGTCAGACTGCCCCTCTGCTGCCATCTGTCACATGGCAACAAAATATAATGGAATATTGGTGGGAAGGTTCAACTTCTACTGCTGTACCACCAACATCCACCTCTGATGTCAAAGGCCAACATAATCAAATAGGAGTCATTACTCCCAGAGCAGGCCTTATATCATCATTTCAGGAACAAGGAGAGCTCACTTTTAATGAGCAAATTGCAGCCACACTCAACAGTCATTCAGGAGTGGAAGGCCTCAGCTCTGCCTGTTCCCATGGTCCACAGCCAGTAATTTAGGTTAGTGGCATTCCTCTCACAAACTGCTGTATATCACAGAATAAGAAAAAGCAACACAAAAGGGATAGAGAAATTATTCATTTTACACCTACCTATCCAGTTTATACACAGCAATACAAACTTCAGAATTTCTAAAATTAAGGAAATTTGGGCATGTAATGTCAATCCCTATCACATAATTATATAAGCTTTGAAGTTCTTTCTATGTTTTAAGTTCCATTTTTATTTTCTTTATGAGTTAAGATGACAAATAAATGCCATAAATGCCATCGTTTAGAAAAAAAAAAAAAAAAACAACAACAACATACACCCTTCCCTTCCCCTTCCTCTACTAAAAAAAAAAAAAAAAAAAAAAAAAAAAAAAAGCAGGAATTGAATCAGTATACCACTAAAATACAAGGCAGTGCAGTCTGAAGGGTAGGACATTTTGCTTTGAAAGATATTTTAAAAAACCCATATAATTACTAATAGGTGATTTAGCCATTTTAATGGTTTCCCACTATTTCTCACAATACTCTATGTTATTTTTATTACACATACATACTATACTGGTGGACTACAACTAATGATAAAAATTGTGAGTGTACTTTGTGTATTTAGTGTTTCCATGTATTTGATCAGGGAGCTTAAGAATGTTCAATTTTCTTGACCATACCTTATGAGTACATTTTAAGCTCCAATCCAAAGAAATTTTAAGAAAGATTTTAAATGGGCCATGAAGAACTAATGTTTAAATACACGTTTAGGCTAGCTGCACACTAACTAAAAAGGTGCCTTTCTAAGCAAATATATATTGACTTCTGTAGACTACTACTTTACAAATGACAAATGTAAACTTTTCAATCTGAAAAGTGACAAGGGGAAACAACAGAGGTCTATGAAATCTTATGTAGCCATAAGTGAGCAGAGATTGCTTTTCCCTTGTCTCTCTCAGCACAAGAGCTGCGAAGGAAAAAAACACAGCTGGTACAGTCCAGACTCAAGCAAGCAAAAAGCAATGCACCAAACAAGTGATCTGCAGAACTCCTTGCCAAAGTTTACAACAAGCATTGAAAGCTTCAAAGGAGGCTGGACTAGCTAATGGAAGAGAGTTACACTAAAGTTCACTAAATGCACTAAAACTACATCCATATTAAGCTGCAAATAGTGGGAAACTAACATGCTATACACAGTTCTCATGCTCCACGCAGATCTTGCAGTCATCCCCAAAGACCTGCTTTTCACCACTGCTGGAGGTTTGATACTGAACTAGCTGAAGTTTTGACAGTACTCTCAACAGCACATATCCCTACTTGCTGCGGATCACTGACTGCAACATCAGGCAGTCCCCAAAACACCTCATCTTGAGCTCAAACCTGGACAGCACAACTAGACACCGTCTGCATGTGCTGAAGGAATACATCGGGAGGCTGCTTACCACCCCAAACACACAGCTCTCTTCCCTACAGGAGTGGAGAAGTATTTGTACATAAGACTGACAGGACATTGTCATCATCCTTGTCACAAAACACAGAAAGAAAATTCAAGACTGCATATGCAAAATCAAAATATAGATAAATATGGACCAAATTCCTGCAAAGTGTAATAGAAAATTAAGAGGTAAGAGAGCAATGTGGTTCTTATATACGTAGTTTTATACTTCGTAAGTTTGTATACTTCCTAAAGCAGTATGCAGAACTCACCCCTGTGTACCAGAATGATCACAGTGTGTTCCTCCTCAGACCAGAGGGCTTCCAAGCAATACGAGCTAGTTAAGAAGTTAAAGACACTGGGAGCTGTTCCTTCTGCTGAGGAATAGCACTAATCAGAACCAGCAGGCAGCAGAACAGATGAAGGCTTTCAAAAGAGCTTTGAACAATTCAGAGAGAAGAGAGAAGGCTGGGAATGTTCAGCAGTGATAAACAAGAACTCCCCACAACTGTCAAAGTGACAACAAATCAGTTCAAATCACAAACCATGAAATTGTAACATTCAATCTATCTACCTACCAAGAATGGAATA